>NW_010547076.1:15563-45697 GCF_000687285.1 Phaethon lepturus
CCGCCGCTGTTCGGTGCCTTCAGGAAAGCCCAGCTCAGCGGCGGCATCGCATATTCCTCGGGAGGAGGATCATATCATCACAGGAGGGAGTTGTGTGTCATTTCCTCAGATGCAGCATCACCTTTTTAGTTGTCTTTCTGTGTTTTTATCCTCTCCCATCTTTTTCTAATTGACCCTTTCTGGCGGGTGTGGCGAGGGCCCGGCTGGGAGCCTGCTGGCCAAAGTCGCTTCTACAGGGGATCATTAACTCGGGTGTCAGCCAAGGCCATTTAGTGTTTATAAAACTCAGACAATTAAACACGGTCGCAGCCCTGAAATGCTATAATTGGAAAGCAGACTGTGACGATGTCCACCAAGAGGGACCGGCTGCCCAGCACCAAGGCGGGCCGGGCGAGCAGGGCCGGGCGAGCAGGGCCGTGCCATCCTGCCAGCCCGGACGGGGCTGCACCACACAAACACCCCGCTGGGAGGGTCCCTGCCCTGCTGAGCCTGCACGCTACGGACATGAAAACAAAGGCTGGGGAGGGAAATGCAGGAGAAAAGGGACTTAGAATCATAGAATCATTAAGGTTGGAAAGGAGCTCTAAGATCATCAAGTCCAACTGTTAACCCAACACCACCATGCCCACTAAACCATGTCCCGGAGTGCCACGTCTACACGTTTTTTGAACACTTCTAGTGATGGTGACTCCACCACCATTTCCCTGGGCAGTCTGTTCCTACGCCTGACCACTCTTCCAGTAAAGAAATTTTTCCGACTATCCAATCTAAACCTCCCCTGGTGCAGCTTGAGGCCATTTCCTCTCATCCTCCAGCCAGGAGCTGGCTCGGGCATGTGAGCCAGGTCCCCTAGGTGGAGGCCATGCTGTGCCCCTGTGGATCCATGGTGGGCACTTGCGCCAGCCTGAAGCTGGGTCTGACATTGCTTCTAAAGGCATTTATCAGGGCATGAAGACCCTCCTCCTGCCAGGCCGCCATTTTGGAAGGGTGAAAGGACTGGCCTTGCCCCATGGCTGCCACCTGGGGATTTGGAAACGCCCATTAACTGGGCCCCGGGCCCCAGGCAGGCTTTGGGGTTGCAGCCAGTGGGGAGCGGGGTGGTTGGGGCTCTTCCCATTTATACATGACTCCTGCAACCTGGCCTCCGCTCATAGCCAGTTCTGGGTACCGCAGTGCCAAACGCCATCGACGCTTGTTCCCCACCAGGGATTGAATGGCCATTGGGAGCTGCGTCAGGCAGCCGTTGAACTTGCTCTCCAAGCAGTTATATGTCTTCTGTAAAGTCTGGCGAGTGGGGAAGGTGCCGAGTACTGGACTGGGATCACCACAGCACGGCTCCAAGCTCTGCAACTGACTCACTGTTTCACCATGAGCACACCACTTCACCTTTTTGTGACTCAGAATTTTCATCTATCAATTAGGGATTTATGAGGTTTAATTAAGGTCTGTGAAGCCCTTTGAGATCCTTGCTTGAAACATGCTGTGCAGGCATAAAGTGGTATATGCAATGAAGAAAACAAGAGAAATTAAACACTCCAGACGAGAGAGAAGAGAGGGCAGGTTTCCCACTGCTTGGTCTCCCAATTACATGCTCCTTGTTTGGATGGCAACCTCACTTTAACCTGTGGACAAACGAACTTGTTCACCCCTTCTTGCAGCAGACAGGTGATGACGTGCAGCAGAGTCTTACTCATTAGTTAGCCTTCAGTCATCTTTCCAGAAGTATGAGCAAACAGGGAAGGGGGAAGGGAGCGAGGGCGGGTGAAGAGTACAAATTCCAGAGAAAAGGGAAGTATCAGAGAGCAAGCTAGGATGTGCAAGGGCCTTTATCGCTGCTGCTGAGATCTAGCTCTGCATAGTAACAAACAGGAATAGATCTCATCTGTCCCTAGAGGTACGTGCCCTGGAGCAGGGAAGAGCTGATGAGTTACAGCAGAGAGGGAGCAAGAGAGTCTTCTTATGCAAGGCATCTGTTTCAGCGTCAGAGAGGTGGTAGACTCTACTTGAAGGAGTCTGAGGAAAGCGTTTGAACCCAGCTAGAGTGAAAAGTTGTTTTATCTGTGTTTTTTAAGGTGAAGGCCATGTTTGCAGGAGTTGTTGAACACACACTTTGTTTGAAGCTCAGGCTTACATTTAAGCATGTGCTTAAGGCCTTCGCTGAATGGGACATGCCCAAATTTGTTTAGGTGCTGGGTGGAAACCAGATCTAAGGGGTGGGAATCTAACAGCAGCTGTGAGACTAGGTGGGCCACAAAAGTCCCCAGGAGCCGCAGAAAGCAGCAATATGTGAACAGCCTTGCCATACTATTCATAAAGTCAGGTTGACCTGGGGGAGGAATGGGCAAAAAGGAAGCTCCATCTCCAATCTTTATTTTCTCCTTTGCTGGCTGTACAAACAACCCTGTGGAAGCTGGCTCCAGTAGGTGTGGTCTGTGTATGCACTCCTGGGTGTGCCACTCTGTTGTGTTAAAAGGACCATTCCTCACCTGAAAGCAAGTTTCCAGGTTGTCACTGACAGTCATATCAAAACTCGTGACCCCTCCCATCCCCCACCTGCACGCCTTCCCTCTTACATAAGAAAAACAGAGGTGCCTGTTGAGATGAAACCCAAGCTAGCCCTGGGTTTGGTGTCTGGCTTTGTTCCATGCTGATCTGGGACCCCTCTGCGTATCTTTCTTCTGAGCTGCCAGGGAAAACAGAGGCATGATAATTGCTGCTGGCTAGAACAGGCCCCTGCGCTCAGGGCAGCCATCATTCTCCTCCTCTCTCCTGGAAAAAGTTCCCCCAGTCCGTTCAGCTTTCCTCAGGGTTTCTTAAGCTTCCTGTTGGGCTGGCTGGTTGGGTCTAAACTCCATCTTTCTGAAAGTGCTGGTGCCCCAAATTTGGCACAATGTTTAGCATCAGTGAGCACTCTTTTGGGATAAAGCATAATAATGATCTTCTCTGACATACTTAGGACACTCCATTAACATATCCCAAAAGAAATGTTTGTTTTTGTTGCAACAGCAGCATACCGTTGACTCATTATATGATCCACTCTAATTCCTCCAGATCCTTTTGTGTAGTACTGCTGCTTAACCAATTATTCCAAGTCATTCATTTGTGCACTTAATTTCTCCTTCCCAATCATAGTACTTTGCTCTGTTTTTATTGAATTTTATCCAGTTGATTCTGAGCAGCTTTTGCAATTTATTGAGATCACTTGAAATAATAATGTGCAGATTAATTGTTCAGAAAATCCTATGCACAGGCCCATGCCTGCACCCATAGCTGGTTCCAGAGCCCAGCCTTTCTGTCTTAAAAACAAAGGCCTCTAGCACTTGATGGCGTTCTTGCAATATTCAGCTGAAATGTCAGGATGAAGCCTGGCAAAGCTGTGAATTTTGGAAGGCTCTTTCAGTGGAAATATGGAATAAGAGCATCTGTTCAGCTGGCAGTGGCTTTTGGTCTCTGATCATCTAGCGTTGGTTTGAATCACTGATATTTTCTGTATCGTTACTGGTCTTCAAAGCATGCAGTCACTGAAAATATGCAAGCTTGAAATTGGCTTCTGCCTGTAAGGGAGGAGACGCAGCTACTGTGGTGTGGTTGCACACCTGGATAACCACAGGTCTCATCAAGAATGGCCTGGCCTGGGCTCCCCATCCAAAGGACTGGAGCTACACCTCCACTGTCATTACAATTTTTCCCCATTCCCAGAGGAGGGGTCCAGATACACGTTTTGTTCAGGAGTGAAAATGTAGGAATTTGGTGTCCTCTGGTGGAAACTCTTGGAGTTACAGTTGGCAAAAGTAAATGTGACCCTCCAAAAGGGTCACTCGGGCCAACTGGCCATACCTGGGCCATGTGCTCCAGGTAGACCAGTGATACTGCTTTCTGCCCTGCACTGTAAATATTTCTATTCCAGTCTGGCTTCTATAGTTTCTATACGCTCAACCCTCCTATTTATTTTATGCCTGGGTAGCCGCTCCCCTTTCTGGAGTGCTGAGGTGTGTGTGACTTGGGGTTTATGATTGACTTGATGGTGTTTGCTTGTTGTTCCCCGGTGATTTCTTTGCCTCACAGATGGAAATGTAGCTTCTGTAAGCACCTCTTCACAGTGAGACAAGGCTTTAACTGCTTGCCCTTGCATGGTCCCTAAGTAAAATAAGCGTGCTTGTGTCCAAAGGCCTTTTAACCCACTTCTCTAAGTGCTGAATCTATTACCCCCAGGCTTGCCACAGTGTGATTCCACTCATCGGGTAAAAGAACTGATGAGAAAGAAGACACAGAGCACCTGGACAGCCCATCTTTGACTCTTGTAGCCACAAAGCAGGTGAGAGCGGCTCAGAGCATTGCATAGATGGTGAACACTATGGTGGGAGGACATTTGCCACAACCTGTGGTGCGTAAAGTATGTAAAGGGAGCTTGCTGAGCCACAGGCTTCTGGCTCCAGGTGCCTCTGCCGTATATGGATGAAAACTGATCATCCTTGAGAACCTTGAAGTTCAAAGGTCTGTAAATGATTGGTGCATCTGCAGCCAGAAGGGTCAAACAGCCCCATCCCTTATGAAGAAAAGCAGCCTTAGCCCCTCTCCCCATCTCATCTACTACGCTACCACTTGGTAGCCTTCTCTTTTTCAAGGGCAGCACAAGTATTAATGATGCAAAAGGAATATAGCACAGCTGGGGCTAGTTCATTGAGGTCAAAGGGATATGTTTTCTGACATGTGGAGGCAGGCTGGGAAATAAACTTCTGTGGGGGAGTCAGGTAAACAGAGGGGTTTTGGGTTGCGGGTAGATGGACTAGCAAGTCTGGGACACCATGGCACCAAGACAGGCTGACCCCACGGAGTCTGTGCATCATACCTTCATGTGGGAAGAGCTTCAGAGAGCGCAGGAGAGTCAGGAGCCTCCCACGCGGTTGCTGCAATTACAGCACTGGCTGAAACCAGAGCCCCTTTGTGGCATGAATACAAACAGCAAAAGGCTGGCACTGCTCTGGGAGTTTTATAACTTAATGGAAAAGAATGGGAGAAAGGGAATACTCACGTTTCCATTTTAGAGATAACCACAGCGCTTTGAGACCTGGGCTTCAATTCACAGAGGTATTTATTTAGATGCCCAATTTCCATGCAGATCTTTCTTTGAGAATTAGACACTTTGGATTGGAGCATGAATGAACTCACCCAGAGATCCACAGGAAGAGAGCATACATTTCCTGGTCCCTATGCTAAAATGCTATCACTGTCTATCAGAGGCAGACAGACTGCTTCCCTTTGCTATCTATCTATCTGCCTTGCTGCCAGTGCTGCTCTCTCAAGGATGTGGTAGCACTGGTGGACTCTCCCAAGACTGTGGCCATAAACAGGGCTCTCCAGAAATGAGCATTATCTCCCGATCTGACAGCTGAGGGGCCAGCTGAAGATAAGGCCATGGGAAGTATCTGGTCCCCAGCTTCTTGCTGCCTACAGGCTCAAAGAAATCCTCACGAAACAGCAAAGTCAGTAAAGAATCTTTAGCAGAGGATCTTTAAATCTTGACTTCTGCTGTTCTCGGAGTGTTTCAGAGCCCTCAGATGGTTTACAGCCATCACCAGGCTTCAGCTGGCCTACAGAAAGGCAATGACAAGCAGGAGCCCACAGACTCAGAGCTCCTGCCCCTGTGGAGCAGACTGGATTTCAGCCTACGGCAGGATCTGCAGCTTGCCTGTGTCAAAAGCCCAGAGCTGCTAGAGAAGGAAGTGAGCTCCAGCTTTCACTGTGAGGGTACACCAGGTTTTTGTGACAAGTGGTGGCGCATGAGGGTCCTGCAGCAGCTGTACAAGCTCCAAAGACAGGTTGGGGTACCACCAGCCTCCCAGCAGCGCTGGGCACAGCCTGTGGGGACAGACTTTGTGCTTTACTTTGGTGCCAGCCTCAGGTCAGTGGCTAAGGGGCTTGTGCCCTTGCCAAGCAAGCAAGCAATCTGTGTGGGAGGTTGTGCCCACCCGCAGGCACAAGGAAGAAAATCTGAGTTTCATTCACTTATTAACGTTCCATTGTAATATTGCTGCCTTCAGCTACTGCTGGGTGTTTGCAGGAGACTGCTGTTTCATAGCTCATCCAGAACATGGGTATATGTTCAGTGGTGACCTTGCTTATTTACTTATTTATCGCCATAGCTCAGGTCTCTATAGCAGTTCTGCCAATCCCAAATATCAAGGTGAAAAGTCCGGTGCACCAGTCATGTGCTGAGCTTGGAAAAAATTTACTTTAAGAAAGTGTATTTGAGGCTTTGTGTTTGCGTTTGTTTTTACAGGTATTTCTTTTTGAAAGCCATTTTAGAAACAACTGAGATCCTCCTCGTCTGCAACTCCAGAAGCTCGGGTTTTTTTGAGGAGGGCTCCAAGTATTACAAGGCCTTTTGCCCGAGTTCAGTAACCTTACCACACGCAGAGAGATGCTTTCCAACTCCTGCCCGGAACGGCTAAATTAACGTTTGGTTTCTTTTTTTCCCTTGCGTATTTGCATTCTCTCCAGCAGGTGGTAGCAGCCTCCTTTAAACTGTGCAGCTCCTGCCTGCTGCTGCAGAATGCTGCCCTGTGATTGAAGTCCCTGGCTGCCCTTGGCCTCTCTTCATCTCCTCGCTCTCTGCTGCGTGCCTGAACTCTCCCGTGGAGGAAGATCTGCTGTTTAGGTCCAGAGTGTGCAGTAAATTTACCAGCACTGTGAAGTGCAGCAACAGGAGGCGATGGCACAACATCACGAGGGCACGTGAAATGTCTCATTTTTTTACTCCTAATGGTTTCACAGAGCTATAATGTTCTACCCATTATGGATGGGGGTCTTGTAGATGGAACAATTCAGGGGTATGCTTCCTAAATAAAAAATTAAAGATCTAAGGCCTTGTCTAGGCAGTAGGATTAGCTGAAGCACTCACAAGTCACAGGCAGGCTCTATCTTCCAGTGTAAATAGAGAATCAGACTGCTTTGTATTTCCATAACAAGTCCTCTGCTATGCTGCTGTGATATGATAGTTTTGTGGATACAGTTACATTACCCTCTGATAAATGCCTCTGCTTGTTAACAGCTGAGCTACTTCCCTAACTTACTCAGTAAAAAGTTGTGCTTGTAATGACAAACATATTAGGTTTAATTATGAGTGGTTGAATGCTGTATTTTTTTGTGTCTGGTGTTGTTTTTTTTTCTTTTAATGTGCAGCCATAGTTTCATTATTTTGTGTTTTAAAACAGATCCTATAGGTGAAGACATAAATAGATTGACAGAGTTTTTGGTTTTCAATAGTCTGTATAAGTAAAAGAAATGCAGAAAAGTGCTCTGTTTAAGTGAGCAGATAAGAAAAAAATTAAAGACATTGTAGAAAAATCCCTTGGCTTTCCCAGCTATGGCTCCTATGCCAGCTATGATAGGTGAAGCTCTAGGTATGTTATAAACCACCTAAAAATGTAGCAACAGGCCAAGAAGATTGGCTAGTATGTTTTAGTGGATATGTTTGAGTATCTGTCTGGGTGTTGCTTGCTTTAAAGCTGTAATTGGGACCTGACATTTGTTTTTTGTGGTGTTATGCACTATTAGGCGTAGACATGTGAAAGAGGTCCTTTGCTTGAGAATGTACCGAGGCACAAAACTTCTGCATCTCACCACCATCTTCCACACAAAGCTCTTCTGTGCCAGTTGTATTGTCAAGCCTTCTCCATCCAGGGTAGGTGACAAGAACACTCAGATAATTCAGGCAGGGTTCTCTACAAGGTCCAGCTAACTCCTTGTGTCACCTGAGCAGCAGGCATTTTAGGGAAGGCACAAGATGTTCTGTGTTGATCATTAGGTAATGAGCTACATAGATGCAGTTCCCTAGGGTATTCCTAAATATTGTCAGCTGAGAGTTGGCTCATGGTCTGGAGCTCTCCATGCCTTCTGTGAGATACAGCTTTGCCTTTGCAGTAATACAAAAGCTTTGATTTGCCTCTAACAACTTCTACATCTAAGAGGAAAATTCGCTCTTCTCCTTTCTGCAAACTTCTTTGATCTTTGCTGCCACTTGCTATTTGCTATTCAATCTAGGAGCTATTTTCATGCTTGGGTGGTGGGAAGGAGTGTTTACAGAAGATTTACAAGCCTTGCAGTTAGCACTATTTCCCTTCTGGAGCATGTCACAGTCTTGAAAGGCTAAACTCTTACTCTTGGAGCTGTGGTTTGTGGCAAATCTATGATTTAATGTTATATTTCTTTCCATGTTTTGCTTGGTGTACAGTGAGGAAGAGACTTTCTGGGATTTTGAACACTTGCAGCTCATTAAGAAGCCTGTTTCTCAGACTTGTTGATAGTGAGATCTTTCCGCTGAGGAGCGAAGCAGCCACTAGCCCTTGTATGTAATGACAAACCCACCAAAGGTAAACTCCCATGCAGGCTGAGACTGTGCAATGCTACCTTGATGGACAGGTGGTAATGGCCCTGACCAGCCTCACCTGGGGCCTCCCTCACCCTGCCCACATGCCTGGGAGCTCCATTTCAGCTCAGCCCAGCCAGGGGAGCTGTTGGTTGGGGTGATGCCTTGACAGTGATTCTAAGCTTCTAATTTTTCATTACCTTACTGGTCAACAAAGCGCCAAACCATGTTTCAGGATGCGAGACCCCCAAGTGGAACGAGCTTGTCCCTCTCAGACTTGAGCATGCTGCCATGTTTGATGTGAGTAGCTCCTTGTGCTGGAGAGGTTTATGGTATGTTTGTGTGGGATGAGGTTGGAGGGTCAGGGGGTGGAGGAATGTTTTCCCCTGTCTGTGCAGATTCCTCCTTGTGTGTGCCTCTGAACAATAGCTGTTCATGTTCAGAATTAATACTACATTCCTATTTTTTGAAAAGTGAGGTGGGCATAAGATTTACATCCAATGTGTTCCTTCAAAGAATGTCAAAATTCAGTCATGAAATAACAGAAAGCCAAGATAAACAGCCCTTTGAAGGATGGGTTAGACTGCCTGAGATGGGTGTGTCAGTGGCTTATTTAAGCATAAACTATTTACTTAAGCAGTTTCCCATTATTCATGTAGGAGCTCTATCTGAGTGTCAGGGGGCTTGGAAGAAACCAGAGGGTACTGGTGAGGACAGCAGGCTGTTCTTCAGCAGTTTGATCCTGCCACTCATCAAGCTACAGCAAAGTCTCACTGGGGGGTGTAGTATCACAGTCTAACTGGCATTACTGCACACTCTTTGAATCTGCAGAAATGACCAGGCTACTGTGATAGAATCATAGCCAGGGTTTTGGAGGCCTGGGCAGAATGAGGACAGAGTCACCAATCCTGCTTCTCTGCCAGTGCTCTCTCTTGGCAAATACCAATGAGGCATACCCCAGTGAAAGAAAATTTGCCAGAAGGAGAACTGCCCACATCCCCTGGGCTGAAGCTGTAAGGTGGTCTTTAATGTGCCTGCTGCCAGGCCTGGTGGTACCTAAAGATTTGTGTTACTTCTCTCAGTGCCTTTCTGCTTTTTCTCCCACTACCAGGAACTTTATGGGCTGAGGTGACACAGGAGAGGTGACACATCCCTTACGTTGTCTCGCTTTAGGACAGGGTTTCACAGCACAAGGCAGAGCTGCGCTGCCCTACACAACAACTTGCTGCTGCTCTGGGTGAAGGCTCGCTCTCCTCGCTCGCATCGTGGCCCTCCCACACTCTTCTGTGCTGTCTCTGACGTTCTTCACGCCCCTCTGGCAGCCAGTTACACTTAGGGTTTTGGAGTTTTGGTGAGTCAAATCCGCTTGGGGAGGGACCTGGTGGTTTTGGAGCTAGTGGAAGAGAGACCGGCACAGCATGAAGCTGGTTCAAGGCAAGGAAGGAGCAGAGGCAGGGAAGGAGATGAGGAAGAGCACAACCTTCCTCTTTGGGCAGCTGTAGGCTATTACGTAGGGCTTCATAGCCCTTGTTGCCTCAGAAACAGAGGCTCCTTCCCTGCCTGGTAGAGACAGGCTAATGACAAACTAATGTGTGATGTATTGCCTGGAAGAGCCTTGACCCTGCTGGAAGCTGACTCACGTGATCTAGATCCTCATATTTGCCAAGAGTCTCTCTGAAAAGTGGCCAGCTGTTTCTGAACAAGTAAGAGAAGCTGTGCCACTTCCATACTCCTTCGACCCTTGGATGGGGCAATTTATAAACTGGGGCTGCACCTGTCTTTGAAATAAGATATCATTGTCACTTTGCTTTCCAAAGGTAAAGAGGCTAATAAATTTTATGGCTGCTGAGTTATCAACTTGTTAAAATATAAAGGAGGAAAAAGAAGAGAATTTCCTTCTTCACAGCCTTAACGTCTAACTGACAGCACTCCAGAATTATCAATTCGTAGAGGTGCTTATCATGAAGCTATTGTTAGGCCTGTTGTTCCTTTGGTTGCTCTCCTCAGAAGGTAAGTTTTGAAAGGCCTTTTGAAAATTCTAGTTACACGTATTTAGGACCTATATTTTTAGCTGTTGCAAGGTGGGTGTATAGCAGGAGTCTTAGAAGGAGTATGAAGAAAATCTGTGAGTAAAACTGTGATCTTGCTCATAATTTTGGATATGTTTGATCATTTTTGATAAAGATACATGCATTGGTTTGCACTGTTCTGGGGATGGACTGCATCTTAGGCAGGCACTAAGATTTTTGATGGGAAAAGACATGATTAAATAATTAGACTAACAGTGAAATCTGTCCCAAAATGGTGCAGAAATTCAAGCAAAGGGCAGAGGCTTTCTCTGAATTCATATCTATGATCATAATCTTTTCAGTGACAGCAGATTGTGTGAATGAGTCAGGCAGCATCCTGGCACTCAGGGCATCATTGTTCAGATTTCTGCAAATTTCAGGGTAGAGGGGAGCCTTTGTTCCTTATACTGGGTCTGTAAAGTCCACCTTTGGTGCCAGATGCCAGTTTTGCAGGAGCTCTAGGACTAAAAATGCCGGATGTGTTTTGGCCTTATTGGGTCTGTGCTTCAGCTCTCTGCCTGTAAGAAAGTAATGATAAGTAGTAATTACCCGTAGGCTGCAAGGGTAAGTATCTTCAGAGGGTTGTAACATGCTCTGATAAATAACTGTTAGGAGGTTTGGGTTCCTAAAATAAACAGAAGAAATGATCACATGTTAGCTTTTTAATTTAGGGGAAAAGATGCATGGTGACTGCAGTTCCTGATTGATAGCAGCCTGTAAGAATTTTTAGCTGAAACAGGTTAACTATAGGGAGGAAGGAGTAGAATCTCTCCCAAAATTTTGGGAAAATTGTCAGAAAAAAATACTTTAATTTTGTGTGTGTGTTTGTGATATAGAGAAAATTAAAAATACAAGCTAGGATTATTAAATGGTAGAGTAAGGGAATAACTATAATAATGGGAGCAACACGAATTAAAAAAATCATCCTATGGAAAGCATAAATCCAAAGCAAACTAAGAAAAGTAAAGAATATATGCTCTGGTAGGTCAAAATTTAATCAGCCAAGCCAAAAATTAATCTGAGGGGAAACAATGAATCATTGCTGAAAGAATAAAAGCTAATAAATCCTTTTTTGAATACATCTGAAAGAGGGAGTCTGTAGGGTTGACCAATGTATACAAGAAAGGTGAATCCCAACAGAAGAACTAAATTAATTTCCTTTTTTCTTTGGTGTCCTCTGCACAAGAGCTTAAAAAAAGCCTCTCACTTGGAGCCTTTCAGTGCGAGGGACAAACAGGGTTAATGGTCAAACCCTTGAACAAATTGGTAACAAATAGTAAAAGAACTGTCAGGATGATATCCACCCAAGGGAGTGAGCCAAGCAGAAATATGAACATGTCCATTGTACTGACTGTGACGCAAACTGTGTCTTGAATCAGCATTGATGTCGGGAATGGAAGATGGTAAATACGAAGCCAGTTTTTATAATGGGCGCTGTGTTAGGTGGATCAGGGGAACTGCAGTCATAGTTCTACAAAAGCAGTAAGGTTGTCTTTGCACTAGGCAAATTGGTGATAGCAGTGTAAAGAAGAGAGTGAACTGACTTGGGGTAAATATGACAGGGGAGCTTCCTCGTGGAATTGATGAAGAAAATCCATGACAATGGGCACATGCCCATGGATTGATTATTCAGCTGGGATGTGTTTAGATTACCACAAATCTTTTGAGCGAGAGCTCGTAAGGAAGCAGTCATGGTATAAGGGCGAGGGCACCTTTGTGGGCCCCTGGGTAAAAACTGGGGACTAAAGAATTGGATTGCAAATCTTCAGACTGTGAGAAGAGGGGGAGAGACCGGCAGAGGCTCGTGGTGGTCTTTGTTGGAACATGTGCTCTCCATGTATTTATAAGTGATCTGGGTAAGGGGGCATGCTTGCTTGCTGATGCAAAACTATTCAGGAGGCTCAGAATGAAAACTGAAAAGTAATACTCATGGGAGAAACTTTAGCTATGTGTACACTATGGTGAACTCTAAACTGGATACTGCTTGGTCGCAGAACATAGCTGTCTGAAGACATCAGCTCAGTGTTGGCAACATCAGCTCAGTGTTAGCAACAGACACACAAACAGTTTCAAGAGTGCGGCAGAGAATAGAATAGAAAGTACATTGCTGCTGCTGTGTATATGTCCATAGTTCACCTGCATCTTGAGAGTTGTCTAGACTTTTCATCTCAAAAAAAGATATGGAAAAACCTAGGAGGAGGATAAAAGGGAAGAGTGCTCAGACTTAAGAAACAACTTCCCTCTGAGATCAGATAGACTGACTCTTCAGCCTGGAAGAAAGATGGGAAGGTACATGATAAAGCCATACAAACATATGCAAAATGATAAATTTTGTGGCAACAGGGGAATGACTACTCTTTACAAGAACAACAAGGAAACAGATCAAATTATTAACAAATGAGAAAGTACTTTTTTCCAATACCTAATTAAATAACAAAGCACCCTTTCCACAGGATTTGGGAGGAAGCCAAAAGTGTGAGAGAGTTAGAAAAACAAATAGGCAAATTCATGGAAGGAAGGCCTTAAGGAGTGCTTCAACTTTAAGTAATTGCTTGCTCAGGGTGACCAACAGCATGGATAGCTGAGAGGATAGAGCATGGAAGTATACCTGTATTTTCCTTATTCTTTCTCTAAGAATCTGCATTTGGATGTTGTCAGAGGCAGAATCCCAGATTAGATGGACCTTCTTAAATCTTTGAAATATTTGAGAGACTGTTCCCTGCCCCCTTCCACTCCCTCAATCCTGGAGACTGTGATTGGACCCTCTTTCTCCCTCAGTGTAACCTGTGGATCTGGTCTTAAATATAATTGAAATTAGTGTTAAAATTCTCAAAGATAGGGAGTTTCTAACAGATTTGCATGATGTAGACGAATCACTCATTGTCTGTGCCTCCAGTGTCTCAAACTGCAGAACTGGGGTTCTGGTTATCATCCTGAATAAAGCATCATCTAAAAACACAGATTCAACATGCACAAATTTTAAATAAAATATCACAAAACAGCCAGGTAGCAACTGTCTCAACTTTCTACCAACTACAGTAAAAATAATATAAATTTGCAAATAGCTCATGGCTGAAACCCAAGTGGGGGAAAAAACCCCACCCAAATGCATGGAAGTGGCTGACAGTTATTGAAGATGGTCACGTAGTGTGGCTCATGAGACAGGCTGAGGTGGTCATGGGGAGCAGCAGTGGCTTTCTGTCACTGTGCTTACCTCTGTGTGCACTGGTACTCATGTCCACAGCAGCTGCCCAGAGCTCCCTGCTTGTGCCGGGTATATCACCTCCTTGCAGCGTGAGCACTGCTGGATGTCCTATGCTCAAGTGTATCTCACCTGCTGGGCTGAGCTGGCTCTGCATCTCCTCTGTCTTTGGTGTGGAAAGAAAGATGTACAAGCAGAAGCACACAGCAGGACTAAATATTCCAGAAGTAGCTCCTGGATGTTAAAGGACAATTATTCTAAGCACAGAAAGATGCATTATGAGACTTGCTGGATGCTGATGGCTTCAGTGTGGTAAGCAGGGACAGCTATGAGCATGCTTTGAAGTTCAGCTGAGGATCCAGACCTAGACTTCATGGCTACCTTTGTGGAGATTTCAGGATAACCCAAAATCTGTGCGTATAAATCCAAGTGTACAGTTAAGGAAAGAGAATAATATTTACTGAAATAGCTACAGGCCTGACTTTTGGCTCCACAGGCTATTTCATCTGTCAACGCTCTACTAAGAGAAGAAATTGTAGCAGTTTCTGAATCACGATGGCAAACTCGCAACAGGGTGATGTTGCTCTCTGACTGTGGAAGATGTAGATTAATGTGAATTGCTCCTTTCTAAGGAATTCCAGCTTGTACATGTTCAAATTACTCTAAATTTGTACAGTATAAGATTACAGTGATATAT
Source organism: Phaethon lepturus (assembly GCF_000687285.1). Taxonomy (NCBI): domain Eukaryota; kingdom Metazoa; phylum Chordata; class Aves; order Phaethontiformes; family Phaethontidae; genus Phaethon; species Phaethon lepturus. The sequence continues at coordinate 29,900 of NW_010547076.1, forward strand.
GAAATGTGCTGAAGAGGAAAATGGGTAAAAAAAAGCCTGTGGTGGATGAGGTTGGTTGAGGAGATCCACAAGTAGTCCATCACCTATGTGTATGACTTCATGGTATTCCACTGATTTCAACAGATATCACCTGCTTATAATAACTAAAAGCTTATCGTAGTATAGCAAAAACTAAGAAAATACATTTGATTATTGGGATGAGCCTCACCTTTGGAAAGTAGGGCAGAGGAGAAAGGTTGCTCCTCTCATGATTCTGTGATTTTAAGTGTATTAAATCTTTTGAAGTGTTTTTCTAAGGTAAAAAAAAATTATCATAATTCATTCCTTTAATGTTTTTAAGGTAATGCAGATTATCTGGAAGAACAGGGGAGGCTAAAGGTAAAGTATGCGTGCAGCTTTATCTTTTTTTCCTTTTTTCAATACCCATCATCACCTCTCTGTTGCCTCCTCTGAGGCAGGCAGAAGAAGAAAAAATACAGCTTGGTGCTCTAAACTGTTTGATTCTGCAAAGAATAAATGCAAAGCAAATGACTCAGCAATTGCAGCTGCGAGATTACAGTACCTAATCAGGAAATAAAAGTTTCTCCGATCAAAGTTTGTTATTAGGTAGCATATCCTGTGTGTAGATCGACTGTGGTTAACACTTGTTCCTAGATGCTCTGCTGCTCTTTTAGAAACACAAGATTAAACTCTTCCTTGCGCTATAATGGTGCAAAATGTGTGCACCAGCGAAGTCCCCCAGATGGGGACTAGGGGGTGCACGGGGACTGTGGTGGCCCTTGTCGCAATACGGATTTCACCTGAAGGTAGTAGTGGTGGGCAGCTGCTGGTCATAGTGATGGGGGAAACCCTAGCAAAGTCACCCCGGGGGGTTTTGTCTTTCATTTCTCTTTAAAGTGCTAGATGTTGGGCCATACCTCCAGTCAGGATATAGGAGGGCATTAAACAGTGCTCCTACTGGTACTGAGCTGTTTCTCACACTGAGTGAATAATATCACTCACATCCTTGCCCCAACTGCAACCCTCTTTTTTCCCCCTCTTTAGTGCTTTCTGTGATCACATGGGAATTTAGCCAGTTGCCAAGGTCCCATAACTGCTTCATTCATGTTGCATATTGGGGATGTAGCTCTTTGTTGTGTACATTGGGTGCCCTTTGGTTGTGAAGTTGTGTACAGTAGCTGTCTTTATGATCGCTTCCAGATTAAGCACTCACTGCAGCAATGGATGTAACAGGTTTTGTTAAGCATATTTTATTTTTTGTTCAGGCCCAGTTCTGTGGCAATCAGTAAGAAAACTGAGCAGAAAGTGTCAAGTTGTGGAAGAGTGAATTTGGAAATGCAGTTGTCCATATCTCTGTTCCCATGTATTTCTAGCAGAGGTGTAATTGTTCTTTAAAATATATGAGTAAGAGCTTGGTACTGTGTGAGAATGGAGCCCATAGGAAACTTCCTTCCACAAATGGCCTTGTTAGATCCTAAGCAATCAACCACTTTTATTTCTTTATGTTAAAGGCTCTAAAAAGCTTCCAGTTTTCATGTGAGCAGGCGGTATTACCTGAGACTCCTTCATCTTCAGGTTTGTGTTTGATATTACCCCTGTAGAGGTTTTCCCTACCAAAATTCTTTGAGAATGGGCTGTGGGAGAAATCAGCTCTTTGAGGGTATGTATGTGTATGGGATGTGACTGAAGTGGGGATGGGCTCTATGAACTCCTCATTTTTTTGTTCTATTCCTAATTACTTTTCTACCTTAGTTTCTTCAGCTGTTAATTGAGGATGGCACTATTACTTAAATAATTCACAGCAGTGTTTTGTAATCTCTTCTTGCCTGATGGTTGAACATTTCAGTGCATCTAAGCACCTAAAGTATTTACTGAACACCTGAGTAAAGTTTCTCATCCTTTCTGACTGATTTAAAACTGCCAGTTGGAAAGATCATAGAGACTTCTTATATTTTAATCAGTTTTGTTATGTTTTAGTATACCGGTGACTGTAATTTTCTTTCAAGTTTACTGCTTTTTTTTAACTTGAAGTCTTTCACTTTTCTGCAGTTCATGCTCTGAGGCCAGCTGACATTAAAACAGTCACTGCAATAGGAAGTTTGCAAAGAGTAAGTACAAGCAGGAATTGTGCTGAACGTGACCCATTTCCTCCATTGTGATGATGACGTGAGCTGATGATGTAGTTTGAGGTCCCAGTCAGGGCATTCAGGACTTGAATCTTTCCGCAAGCATCAAAGGTTTCTGGTGAAAAATGACTGGAAATACTTGCTGTTCAGTGTTCCAGTATACCCTGAGTCTAAAAATAGCCAGCTGACTTTGTGCAGGAGGAAATGTGATCACAGTGCTCTTGCACAGAACCATGATAGTTGATTAGAGTGCTTGGATTTTCCTGATAATGAGCATAGCAGGTCAAATAACTGAAAGAAGCAGCTGGGAAAATTCAAACTGGAAAAAAGTAGACTTTTTGGTCATCACCATTAGAACAAATTATTGAGAAATATGTAGATTTTCCACCCCATTGAAATGTTTTCCGTAGAGACTGGTTTCCTATCTAGAAGGTAGAAGCTCTAGAAGAATCACAAAGATATACATCAGAAGTATACACCACCAGATAAAGTTCTCCTGCCTGGTCTAATACAATCAGATTGGGGTGGTTTTTACTTACCTTAATATTTGGAAGTAAATACCTGAAATAATTTGGGACCCAAACAAAAGCATTTAACCACAATTCTAAAGCTTTGAGGAAGTGTAGAAGGAACATTGGGCAAGAATTGGTAGCCATTGCAGGGGCTACCAACTGCTACGAAATGGGGGGCATTCTCCCTTATCACAAAACAACTTTCAAATTTGAGGTGGTATTCATCAAGACATACTTTTCTTTGGGATGAAAGATTTCCATTAGAAAACCAGCATTCCTGGACTCCTTCTGAGTACCTCCCTCTCTGGAAGAAAATAATTGTACTAAATGCAAAGGTGCTTCACCCATATCATATGCATAGCCCTTTAATACAGTTTTTTTATGCTAATATCTTTGTTGCTTGTGGATGGTGCCATAGAAAAACATACAAATTATGATCTTTTAAGGAATGCTTACTTTCCTAGAGCAAGCATCTCTGCCACTGTCTCTTCCTCAGACTCTTCGAAATCAATGAAGTTTCTCTGTTTATGTTAAGGCTTTTTTTAACAGATACCTGAGGATGGCTGAATGCCATCCATGTAAATTATCTAAATGACTTAAGGTCATGTCCCTTGTTGAAAAGGAGTAGATCTGGAGAAATTTGGTTTAGAATAGCTTTTCATATGACTGAATTTGAGTTCAACTAGCCAAAGTTCATTTTAAGCCAAATGTAATAAATTCATTAATGAAAACAGTACCTAAAAAAGGATTACCAGACTATGAAAATACACTGTAATAAAGAAGCTCTGGAAAACAATTTAAATCTGTGAGTAACTACAACATAATGGAGAAGAGTATATAGAAAACAATGCTGTCTATAACAGGTGTTGAATATGGTAGGGGAACAGTGTATGTAGAACTGGTTTACCCTTTGCTTAATGCTATTCTTGTTGCTTGTTTGTTCACAGACACCAGGATCTGGTGTACATCATGAGGATTTATTCCAAAGGTAACAATGAATTGTTAGTATTGATAAGTGTCATGATGCTAATTTATACAGTATCACAGTGCAGGAATTAGGCCCAAGCAATTCTTATTATTATTTTCTAGAGAGGAGGAGAAAGCCTCTGTAAAATATAAAGGATTTTGAGACACTGGATCCTTCAGAATCCTTAGTTAACAGAAATTCTTTGTATTCATGCAAGATAAGGAACTACCTTAGGGTTGCAATAACCTTGATTAAGAATCATTGCTACACAATGAATCCTGGGTAGTAAATATTATCATTTACTAGTTAGACACCATAAACCAGAGATTTATCAAAGCAAAGAAAGAACCCAGGAGTCTTGATATGCTGTCCTCTGCTTGAATGATTCGCAGTGCTTCATGGACAAGCCTTACCCCATTTTCTTCTTTCATGCTCCCTTTAGCAGCTCTAAATCAGTGAGTGAACATATAGCTAAACTGTGTAGATGCAAGTCTGTGTGGGGCTCTTGAGTTGCAGCATTCCAGATGAGGATTTGGCCCTGCGCAGACAAACTTTAAAAACCCAATTTTTTAAAAACAGTTGCACAAACATCCATGCCCATTTGTATGTGGGTGCACACAGAGAGGTCTCTGCATTGCTTGTACATATGCATAAGCACAATTACTGCAACATGGAGAATGTACGGAGATACAAAAAATTGAGATCCAAGACTGTGTTCTTACTCAGCCGTAGCTGATGACATAACAGTTTTGGGCAGAAAAAGGCCTCATTCTTAATTTCAGCAGCTGCTGTGAATAGGCACTCTGAGCTATAGCGTAGCTAATAAGAAATTTGGGCTGTGCTGTAATATAATTTTTTTCTTTGAGAAACGGAATAACAGCAACTTCCTGTTTTCTCTTCCCTTTCTATAGCACAGGAAAGAGCCTCCCTGAAGTAAGCACGGAAACTTTAGCAGGTGCGTCTTGCTGGCACACTGAAACTCAAGCAAATTGATTGAACGGCTTGCTGGCAGGAGCTTCAGTGTTTTGCAGGGCTGCAGGGTGGGTGCAGCACAAGCACACTGCAGGGTTGTAAGGGAAGCCTGATGAACGGTGTACTTGGGGGACATCAGTACCAGTATCTGTACTGGTTTTAAAGAGACTGTTGGTGTAGACAAACAGCGATGAAGAAGGGCTGCTGCAGACTGCTGCAGAAGGATCTCTTATGCCCAACAGGGATTTTTGGGCTGCTGTTCCTACCCATGCCACAGTCCCTGCTGGTGTGTGCTTGCTGCCCATGCTAGCCCGGTGAAATCTTGTGTGGGTTTGCCTGTCCGGTACTCTTTCCGCTGCCATGTTCAGGATTTACAGTAGGCCTGCCATAGGTAACACCACATACGTGAATTCATCATCTATCAGCTGGTTCTAGCTGGCTCTGAAGGCAGCCTTGACGTGCTTGAAGGGTGTTGCAAGTAAAACCTTCAGGTCCGCTGAGTTGAGTAGTGGGTAGCTCCAGGGTCCTCCTCTCCAAATCTTCTTCCTAGTTTCTTAATGTCACCTCCATCTCCCTGTGAAAGGGGTTTAAAACCTGGCAACTCCTCAGCACTTCGGAGGCTGTCTCTGGGTGGCCCTTCCAAGTAGCTTAATTTCTACAGCTGCCTGTATTTAAATCCACCTGCACTACTTGCAGCTGACATGAGATGGGGATGGAGGTTTCTGACCTGAGCCTGGAGGCAAACTCAGATGTCAGACCTCCACTTCAGAAGTTGAGGAGCAAAATCAGCAAGAACAGCCATAGAGGGGCTTGGGCATACCCCTTGTGCCTGCTAAGAGATCCTCAGACTTTACATTTTCTGGCTATTTTAGTTCAGTTGTGTTTATAGTGAAATTGCAGAGTAGCAGTCCCTTGTATGCAGAAATCGCCTAACCTGTGTATGTCATTCAGCTCTCATTAGCAGTTTTAATCCCTCGGTCCTATACCAGTCTCCTCCGCCTGGCACAAAGGGAGTGACATCAGAGAGTCAAGCCATGTAAGTCTGAGGGGTTTTTGACTGGGCAGTTAATTTACAGCTGGAAAGGTGGAGGATGGAAGCCTTTGATGCTGGAGCACTTTGCTGGACACAGAATATGTTCAGTACTAGCAGAGGCTGCACAGACACTCCAGGGACAGACCCTGCCACTGTGGCTCCATTGTCACTTTTCAGAAGCAGGAGGAACAAAGCCCACTGTGTGCTTTGGGGTCTGGACCATCTGACTTAACATCAGGTCTCCTTCTTCATAGCTGCAAAACAAATTTTTGGGCTCAAATAAAACTGGAGGTGTGCCTACCAACCTGTGTCTGCTGTTTTCACCTAAGTGCACATGTCTGAAAGTGAGATACTTGAATATGAGCTAATCACCCCAGGCTCTCTGTGTAGCACAGACAAGTGTCTAATCTTAACACATTTAGGATAGAAAAGATTAATTCCATCTGGAGTCTCAAATGTTTTTTGATTTAGTGGTAAAAAATAGACAAAGCTTTACCCTTACTGATGGCTTCATAGTTTCTTTTCTTTTCTGCTTTTCAGAGACCTCCTGCATCAAGCTGAAGAAATAGTGAAGCTCATGAAAGAGAATCAGGTTTGTTTAAAGCATAGGACAACTCAGAGAGCTTGGTTTTGAAGAAGAAAAAGGGAGCAATGTAATGAAATACTTTAAACAGAACTCAAAAATGTCTTCAAAATAGAAAATGCCATTTCTTGAGGTTAATGGATTTTGGTCTCTCTGTTCTAAGTAAGAATCAATTCTGTACCTTTCAAGTACAGAGTTTTGTTCTTGGAAGTATCCCATTTTATTTACGTTTGTCAGAGTGGCTAAAGAGCTTGGTAGGGAACCTAATATGTTTGTTTTCTATTTGTTAAGGTTGTGAGACCTGTGCTAGCTACACTCTGTAACTGTGCCAGTGTTTCTGAGAAGCCAACCCAAAATAATAATTCTCAGTATTTGTCTTTTCATTTTCCTCTTCGTCTTTTAGGATTATGTTTTCAAAAATGGCAGTAAACACCTAGATATGCTTTGGCTGATGTCAGTGGTTGATGCTGGTGAGAGCTGAATTATCACTTATGGCTGAGTGCTTTGTAAATCCCATCCTGGAGTTTTACACATTCATTTTTTCTTCTATTAGTCCTAAGGCATGTTATTTTGTAAAAAGGTCTTGACATAACGGGGAAGATGTAATTGCCAAGGTGATTCTGCTGTTGCCTCTTTGCTCTACAGGGAACCCATTAGACTATTTGTACATGGATTTAGCATAAATTTTTGTGGAACTGAGTAGTTCTAATCAATACTCTTCAGGATTGGCAAGAACTGCCTAACAAACATAGCACAGCTGAGCAGGGCTCTAGCACTCGGACTTTTTGCTCCAGTCATCACCCCACTAGTGTGACCAAGTCTCAGCAGTTCAGGAACATTAACCCTGTCAGCAAGCTGCAACAGGGATGGAAAGCAGCAGCATCAAGGTCTGCGCTAAGCTGCACATGCCCATCTTCTCCAAAAGACTTTCTAATGGCAGCAGCCATTTCTGGCTCTATCCTGAGCTTTTTATAGATGTGCACTCGGCTTTAATGGCAGAATTTGCTGCCTAACCATCCATTTGCTGTCTCCTGTAGGGAACAGCTGGATGACTTGTCAAATGGAAGTGATCAGGGTGGCCAGGTTTGGGCCATGGACTACTGCTTGGTCTTGAAGATTTAAAGCCATAGCAAATTTTGTCTGTGTGGAAGGAAAATAACAAGTAGGTCTCTTACCGTCCTATGCCTTTCAATTTTTTTTCTTTCTTTGCAGATGATGGACTTCCAAAAGGACTGGAAACTGATCACAGTTTTTTATAGTGCTGAAAATCCATGTTCTTCCTGTGCCTCCACACAACTGGTAAGCTTTTCATGAGGTGGTTTAGCAGTCAAGGCAGGTGATTAAGACACTTTCCCAAGCTCTGCTCTCTGCCATAGTGAACCAAAGGAGTAGCTAGTTCCAGAATGTTGGGATTACTCCAGTGATGTAAGCTCAATATTTGTCTCTTCAGTGTCCTCTTGGTCTTTTAGGATCATATTTTCAAAAAAGACAGTAAAGATTGAGTTATGCTTTGGCTGATGTCAGTGATTGATGCTGGTGAGAGCTGAATTATCACTCATGGCATGATATGTTTTGTATTTATAAACATGTATACTGAATTTGTGATGCCAAGTCTGAGATGCCTTAGTAGAACAGCTCTTTTCCACCTTCAAGTCTAAAGATACTTTTCTTGTCTATCTCTGTCTCATTTTTTTATATATGTTAAGTTGTCTAATTATAGGCAGTTAAATTCCAAGACTAGTTCCATGTTTTTTTTTCTTGGTGCCTGGCTAAGGTTGAATCCAGAATATAGTGGTCATTGGTAACGCTTCAGTATGCAGCTCAACACACAGGGTTTGTGACTTTTGGCAAATTGGTAACTTTGATTTTTGTACTGGTTTTGATGGAATGCCTCAACTCATTTACAGAAGAACTGCATATTGGACAACCTGGAAAAACTTAAAGCTGTCTTGGATTTTTTGTATAAAAAGGTAAGATTTATTCATCAACCTTGAATACCTGTATCCTTTGCTGATTTTTCCAGTCTCCCTGCCGCACTAGGGCTTGTTAGTTACTGTTCTAAGTCACTGTTCAGGTGGCTTAGAACACCAGTCTCATTGACTCCAATCCACTGCCTCTGTTCGTTGTCAATAAGCATTTTAGTTATGCTTTTAGAAATCTGATGCATGCAGACAGAAAGGGCAGATGGGTAACTGCTTTGTTTTGCAACACGAGCTGATGTACCACGCAGTCTTTGTGTTGTTTTTTTTTGGTTTTTTGTTTTTTTTTGGTTTTTTTTTTTTTTTTGAACTGATTTCTGTGAAAAATGGAGTACATCTGTCTAGGTCTGAAACTAATTAATGTTTAACAGGCCTGTTCATGAAAATAACTGACATCTAATTACTGGATGTGTGGAGCTACCCTGGCAGTGTACAGGCTTCTAACTACCTGGTGATAACTTTTACAGACCAGGGAGAATACGCATTAAAAATATTTATAGTGGACCTTTTTTCCCATTCCCATTATGTGTTCATTTGAAGATCTCAGTGTTTCTAAAGGTTTTCTAGCTGGCTGAGCTAAGAATTACCTGCTTATCTAGGATGGTTTCTGGGAAACGTTCTGCACTGTCTCTTAGGCTACTAATGAGTAGTAGACTAGATGAGGATATATTATTACTAAAGCAGACTATTAACTCTTTATCTGAAGTATTTCAATAACCTTTTCCAAGAATTTTGTTTTGCTGGATTGAAGACCTAGCGAGTATTCTAAATGTGCTGCAGTTCGATTGCATCAGGCCACAATCACTCATTTTTTTTCAGAATGACTTCAACAAATGTTGTGTATGAGTGAAGGTCCACCCACACGTTCTCTTCAGGTTCTTTTCACTATTATTTCCAGAATCTATATATGTAAAAATGAAATGTACTTTTGAAAATGAAATATCATTATGTAAATGGAAAGCTGCTTTCTGCTTGGGGGAGAGGTGAGGTGGGATGCACTAGTGCTTGTGCTATTAATACAGGATGTTTCATCCCCACCTTTACATTAATACGTTGCCACAAAAATGGTAGTTCCTAGTTCATCTGAGTTCAATTTAGTTGTTTGGTGGCTGCTTCAGTTATGTAAAATGAATTGCTGCGTCTCAGTCAAGAATTCATGTCATAAGTATGTCACAAGTATGAATGGTCACTTCATGAATGGTGATCAATGTTATTCTAGATGGGAGGCATAGGAGTAGGGTTCAGAATGGAATTGGCAAAGACTTAGATAACTGATTTTTATGCAGGCAGAATCCCAGGCCAGAGGTAACACATGTGAAGCTCTAGATGTAATTTACCGTTACTGCTACTTGCTGATCTTTAATTGCAAATATAACATGATTAATTTTTACTTTATTACTGCAGGTTCCCAAGGCCTTTGTAAATCTGGTGGATTCCACTGAGATCACAACTTCTTCTTTTGCATGCCAAGATTACAGTAATGCCAGGTAACTGAGGTTCCTTTAAATTCTTGATGCTGTCTCCCGCTAGTGTTCAGACACATAGCTATGTAAGCTATGTATAATGTATTGACTTTTTAACTGAGGTAGAGTCTTATGAACAGTTTTTCTGCCCTTAATACAAAAGTATGTCAAAGATTTTGGGTCTCCACTTTGTTTCTGATTAAACTCTCTCTGCAAGGCATATTTTTACTGGGAAGAGTAGGTGCTTTTAATCCTGCCAACTTGGATAGCATATGTTTAAATATTGCATACTGTGGTTGTGTGGATTGACCCTGGCCAGCAGCCACAGCCTCTCACTCACTTCCCTCTTTACCACCCCCCAGCAGGACAGTGGAGAGATTAGGAAGAACGAAAGCAAGAAGACTCATGGGTTGAGATAAAGGCAGTTTAATAGATGAAAGAAAGAGGGGAGAAAATAAGTTACACAAAGGTAATCATCATGAGTGGGGCGATGTCCAGCCAGTCTCCAAGCAATAGCATCCTTGGAAGCCAAAATGCCCCTCTTCTTCCCCTACCTCAGTTTTTATTGCTCAGCGTGATGTTAGGTGGTATGGAATATCGTCTCAGGCAGTTCAGGTCAGCTGTCCCAGCTGTGTCCCCTAACAATCTCTTTCCATGCCCAGCTTACTTGCTGGGTGGGCCAGAGTGAGGAAAAAGAGAAAGCCTTGACGCTGTACAAGCACTGTTCAGCAACAGCCAAAGCATTGATGTTTTATGAACAGTTTTAGCCACAATTCCAAAACACAGCACCATATGAGCTGCTCTGAAGAAAGTTAATTCCATCCCAGCCAGACCCAGTACTGTGATTATGGTCACGAGACTGCACAGCCTACTTACCCCCAGCTTTTAAGTGTATGCTACTTCTGCCCTGCAACTCTCAAGTCAAAAAATCTGAAGGCTCTTTAAAAGTTTGAGTTTCTAGGTATCAATGTTCACAAAAGGAATAATTGGTCTTAAAGCACATTGTTAGGCTATGTGAAAGCTATTACTTGGGCTTAGGGTATGGTAGGATGGAGAACATCCAACTTGTTAGTTCCTTATGGTAACTGTGTGCCTAAATGCTTTCATCCATCTCCCTTTCTCAGTACCTTGTAACAAAAGTGTGAGTAGCTTATGTCCAAATTTAGTATGGTGTAGGAGTGTGCACATGGACAGTTATGATGGAGTAGTTTATAGCTGATGAGATTACACTTAATCTTACTCCACAGTAATTTTTTTCCTGTGCCCGTGGCATAAGATACCATATGTACTAATATAGTCATCCTGAAGTGTTTCACAAGTTTTGCATGTATACAACCTGGGAGACGTTCCATCAGTCAAGGGAGGGGGTCTGGCTGCTGTGTAACCATGTGCTTAACAACAAGTACAAGCAGAGGAGAAGCTTTCCTTGTCAAAAACAATTGCATGGAGCATTCTAGCTTATTTCTCCTGTACAGGCACTGAGGTGAAAAATATGAGATGGGTAGATAAGAGGTTGGAAAAGACTGATTTAGGAAAATGGGCCTTGCCATATACTGAAGGCCTTAAAAAATAAAATTAAATAGCACTATTTTTTCTTTCTCCAAGGAATTTTTATATTTCCTTTTCAATTTAAGATGATTTGCTTTCTCGTTGTCAGCGTGCTCTTGTAGTTGTGTTTACCTGGTTGCACAGTTCCACCAGTTTGCAAGCCTTGTACTTCAACGTTTGGTAAACTCCTGGGTTCATCTCAGTCTCCAGCCCAGATCATCTCCCAGATAAGAGCCTTGACATTTGGCTACCTAGTCCTCATTTTGAACTGTGCTTTGAAAGAAAAACATAGGCCCGTACTGAAAGATGAAATTTCAAGTGTCTAAGAGTAGAATAGTGTCTGACAATCCCAGTCCCAAGTCAGTACCTAACTTTAGGTATTGAAGTTTGGGACATAATAGGGTTTTAAAGTTCCTTCCTGTTATTAGTTTCTTGCTAACTAGAAGCGTTGTCTACACTAAAAGTAATGTGTGAACCCCATTTTTAGGCATATAACTCTCTTCATGTATTATAGGAAGTTTTTCTGTTAGGCTTGGGTAAGATTCTGGTCCTGAGTTCATATTTCTTTCACTCACCAGCAGTGATAAGAGCACTTTAACAAAAAAACCTCACATTTTGTATGTTTAAATAGAGTTCCATGAAAAGGAGAGTGAACCTGATCCTGCAAGGTACTTTTTTCTGGGGTTTGCAGATGTAGGCAATAAGTTTCTCAGATTTCAATCCATCCAGGCATTTTCATATGAGTATATCTCTGCTGGAACCAGACTAATCTTAAATGTATCTTATGTTGTTCCTGTTTAGAGCCTTGGGAGAAGGTCTGAGTTTTGGAAAACTCAGCTGCAGAAATATGCACTATGCACACTGCACCATGCAGGTCAGAAATTTGGCTGAGATTGGTTAGCTGCTTGACAGTGCCTGGCATATATAAGCTTTTGCAGCACTGAGCTTCCATTCACATTTCTAGATGGAGATCTTCTTGCCAAATATGAAAGCAAAAGTTTCTGCAGAAGTATTCTGAGTGCGTTCAATTTTCCTATGTGACTACAGAGAGGGCAATGTTTGAAAACTAGTGCAGCTGCTGTTCTAAGGCTGAGCATGCTGCTACCTGGTGGGACCCTGTGCTAATCCAAGTCTGGCATATTTGTCATCTGAATAGACTTTCAAACCAAGAAGCAACCCAGAGCTCTGGAATAGAAATATATATCCATTTATGTTTCTATAAAAAAATTAGGATTTCCATGTAGCTTTCTCAATATATGCAACAATTTAGTCTTCAATGCGTGCTTGTCAGTGGCTTAAAAGAGTTCATGCTATCTGTCTTATTTATTGAAAGTTCATAATGTCTTTCATGTTTTTAATTCTTTTCTGCAGCTATCTAGGCAGGAATTGGTGCAACTGCGTTGGTGAACGCTCCACACTAGATGGTAACACACTGAGGTGGTCCTATCAGGTATAGCATCTTCTGTGCTGCTTGGCTTTCATATTGCTAAACACGTGTATTCATTTTCCACTGAAATGGACTGAAGTGAGGAGTTAAGGGAGGAATAGCAGTGAGGAAGTTGAGTAACAGCCTTTTTACACATGTGTCCACAACAATCCAGATCTCACTTCTTACATCAGAAATATTGGAGATAAGTTCTCTCTACACCTGAGTGATCTTAGTATCTCTTGAAGTTTCTAATGACTATATAGCTTTTAGCAACCTAGGATATGTCCTACCCCATCTGTCATGGTTTAACCCCAGCCAGCAACTAAGCACTACACAGCCACTTGCTCACTTTCCTGCTCCCCCCAGCGAGATGGGGGAGAGAAATTGGGGAAAAATAAGTAAAACTTGTGAGTTGAGATAAAGATAGTTTAATAGGGCAGAAAAAGAAGGGAATAATAATAACAATATAATATAAAAAACAAGTGGTGCACAATACAATTGCTCCCCACCCACTGACCAATGCCCAGCCTTTTCCTGAGCTGCAGTGCCCCTGGCCAACTCCCCCCAGTTTATATATTGAGCATGATGCCATATTGAATGGAATATCCCTTTGGCCAGTTTGGGTCAGTTGTCCTTGCTGTGCCCCCTCCCAGCTTCTTGCTGGCAGGGCATGAGAAGCTGAAATGTCCTTGACTAGTATAGGCACTACCTAGCAACAACTAAAACATCGGTGTGTTATCAACATTTTTCTCATACTAAACCCAAAACACAGCACTATACCAGCTACCAGGAAGAAAATTAACTCTATCTCACCTGAAACCAGCACAGTATCAGAGAAATGATCCATCTTATCCCATAACCTGCCACATGATTATAGAGGGAAACTTTCTGTTAAGACAAATACAGTTGTGCTGGAATTCCTTTTAAAAATGACAGGGAGGCAGTAAGCATGACATTTCATTGCCCAGCTAAGATTGCTGCTTTTTCAAAGAAAATTGTGGTAGATCAGTGTAGCTTTCTTATAGCTACAAGGAGTTTCCAATTATTGTGTAAGAAGATTTCATTAAATTACTGTCTCTGTTCTGGATTACAGAATTTGATTATTGTGGTTTATTAGGGTTGGGGATAATCTTAGTTCACTTTAAGCCTTGATGAATTGCACATATATTACACTCTCTACCTGGTAATACTCATCTGATTAAGTGGTTGTCTATTCAGGATGCTTGGGAAAAGCTGCTGGAGTCTGAGAGATATGATCAAAAGGATGACTTCACCGTTGTTCTTCAGCCTTCTCTCCAAGAAAAAAATCTGCTCAGACTGGTGGGTAGCAACTTGAGTTGCTCCATTCTTTATGGATTGTATCTGCTGAGACTGAGTGCAATATTCAGCCGGCTCTTTCCTGTCTAGGCTGTGTGTAAAGCCAGAAGACAAGGGTAGTCAGGCACATGTAGAACACACTTCAGGATCAGACACAGAGGTCCTGAGAGTGGAGCTTGCTTCAAACAGCATCAGTCTGAGATGCTGTGGGGTTGTTCTTTTTGAATGTTCTTTTTTTGAATGTTCCTGGAGAAATGAAGTCATGGCAGTTCTATAGATTAGGTCACGAGTGTCTGGAAATTGTCAGTGCTGCTAATTTTTCCATATCTTTGTAGTCATCAGCTCATTCATCCCTGATTATGCTCGTGTGTTTGGAAACAAAGGCAAAAAGAGGATAACAAGAAGTATTTAAAAATGGCTAGGGAGAAAAAAGATAAAGGTTTTGTAAACCGTGCTGGAAATCAGAGTTACTTCCCTGCAATGAGATTAATGACATCTGGGAGCCTGGGAATTCATTTTGTCCAGATTTTGTATCTGGTATAGCCAGTGGGGAATGAATATAGATAGGGCTGCCTGGGATGTCACACATGATTTTGCCACAAGTGATCTTTAAAGGGAAGTTCAAAGGTCAAGGTTGTCTGAGGTCTGGCAATTACTTCCTAGATAATGGTCACTCAAAGCAAGGTATCAAAATCCAACACATAACATTAGGTGGTTATTTGTAAAACAGGTTGGTAGTTAATCATGGTCTAGTTCCTGGGCATCATAACAGCTCCTTGAACTTGTGGTAATTCCCTTGCTCTTCTCAGCTCAGTATCCAAACAAAGTGAACTGGGAGAAGAAATTTGTCTTCCAGGAAGGTTGGGGTCTGCTGTGTTGCAACATCTTCCTTTGCTGCTGGGTTGTCTTATGCCAGGCTTGTTTTGTTGATGGCTGGCTCATATGCAAATGGCAGAATTTTAGCTGTCATGGCACCATGGTGAAACACAGGAACAGGTTGCCCAGAGAGGTGGTAGATGCCTTATCCCTGGAAACGTTCAAGGTCAGGTTGGACGGGGCTCTGGGAAACCTGAACTAGTTGAAGATGTCCCTGTTCATTGTGGGCGGGTTGGACTAAATGACTTATAAAGGTCCTTTCCAATCCAAAGATTCTATGATTACTTTTTTTCTTAGTAAGTCGCTCTGTTTTTGCCTTAAATGCCATTTTCTGTAATAGATTAATTCTTTATTTCTTCTGATTTGTGGTATACCTGCAGGCCACCATGTGCAATCTTCCAAACTCTTTCAACCGTTACTTTCATTTAAAAATAAGCGTGATCTCTTAAGACAAATTCTTCATGCTCCCACTTTTTAAATGCATGTAAGTGTTAGCTAAAGGAAGCATTGTTTATTCCAAAACATTCAAGTGATCACATCTGCATGTCTCTCTGATCTCCTGTATGTCACTGTTGTGTTTGTGCTTTGTTGTTGCTTCGATGGTCTTGTCCTGTTGATGTGCAGTCCTTTCACTGCTGCCTTACAGTGATAGGTACAGCCAACTGAGGGAAAGGCTGTGGATGTTGTCTACCTGGACTTTAGTAAAGCCTTTGACAGCATCTCCCACAGCATTCTCCCGGAGAAACTGGCAGCTCGTGGCTTGGACGAGTTTACTCTTCGCTGGGTAAAGAACTGGCTGGATGGCCAAACCCAGAGAGTTGTGGTGAACGGCACTAGATCTGGTTGGCGGCCGGTCACAAGCGGTGTTCCCCAGGGCTCAGTTCTGGGGCCAGTCTTGTTCGGTATCTTTATTGATGATCTGGATGAGGGGATTGAGTGCTCCATCAGTAAGTTTGCAGGTGACACTGGGTGGGAGTGTTGATCTGCTGGAGG
>NW_010547077.1:0-243 GCF_000687285.1 Phaethon lepturus
TCACTACAAGAAGGACGTTGAGTTGCTGGAGAGAGTCTAGAGAAGGGCAACAAAACTGGTGAGGGATCTAGAGCACAAGTCTTATGAGGAGCGGCTGAGGGAACTGGGGTTGTTCAGTCTGGAGAAGAGGAGGCTGAGGGGAAAACTTATCACTCTACAACTACCTGAAAGGGGGTTGTGGTGAGGTGGGTGTTGGTCTCTTCTCCCAACTAACTAATGATAGGACAAGAGGAAATGGCCTCA
>NW_010547077.1:291-3620 GCF_000687285.1 Phaethon lepturus
CAAGCATTGGAACAGGCTTCTCAGGGAAGTGGTGGAGTCACCATCACTGGAAGTGTTCAGAAAATGTGTAGATGTGGCACTTTGGGACATGGTTTAGTGGGCATGGTGGTGTTGGGTAGATGGTTGGACTTGATCATCTCAAAGGTCTTTTCCAACCTTAATGATTCTGTGATTCTGTGATTAGAATGGAACGAAGGCTGCTGAAGGAGTCAGGCACAGGGATATTACAATCGTTGCCAAATTATGCAGCAGAGATCTGGGTAAAGCAAGGTTACTGTTTTATTTAGGAGGAATGTGGCAATGTGCAGATGGGAAGTGCTTAAAGCCACTTAAGGGCTTCCATGCCCTTGCTAGAATGCTCCAAGCAGGGCACCCCAGCAATGACATCATAAACTAGGATTTACCCTCAGCAAGTTTGCAGATGACACCAAGCTGAGTGGTGCAGTTGACACACCTGAGGGACGGGATGCCATCCATAGGGACTTGGGCAAGCTCAAGGAATGGGCCCATGTGAACCTCATGAGTTTCAACACGGCCAAGAGCAGGGTCCCTCTCTTGGGTGAGTACAGGTATCAGTACAGGCTGGGGGATGAAGAGATTGAGAGCAGCCCTGCCGAGAAGGACTTGGGGGGACTGGGGGAGGAAAAGCGGGACATGAGGGCGCTTGCAGCCCAGAAGGCCAGCCGTCTCCTGGGCTGCATCAAAAGCAGCGTGGCCAGCAGGTCGAGGGAGGAGATTCTGCCCCTCTACTGTGCTCTGGTGAGACCCCACCTGGAGTCTTGCATCCAGCTCTGGAGCCTTCAGCACAGGAAAGACATGGACCTGTTGGAGTGGGCCCAGAGGAGGGCCACAAAAATGATCAGAGGGCTGGAATACCTCTGCTGTGAGGACAGGCTGAGACAATTGGAGTTGTTCAGCGTGGAGAAGAGAAGTCTCCGGGGAGACCTCATGGCAGCCTTCCAGTACTTCAAGGGGGCTTGAAAGAAAGGTGGGGACAGACATTTTAGCAGGGCCTGTAGCGACAGGACAAGGGGTAATGGTTTTAAACTAAAAGAGGGCAGATTTAGACTAGATAGAAGGAAGAAATGTTTCAAAATGAGGGTGGTGAAACCCTGGCACAGATTACCCAGAGAGGTGGTAGATGCCCCATCCCTGGAAACATTCCAGGTCAGGCTGGACGGGGCTCTGAGCAACCTCATCTAGTTGCAGATGCCCCTGCTCATTGCAGGGGGGTTGGACTAGATGGCCTTTAAAGGTCCCTTCCAACCCAAACCATTCTACGATTCTATGATTCTAATCCCATCAGTTAATGGCCACGGGCATGCTTGACTAGCGTGAGTGGGTACAGGGAAGTGAGACTGAGTGGAATTGCTGCCAAATGAAGTGTGTCACTGTTTTTCTTTGGGATGCCTTCTGTTCTGCTCCTCTCTCTCACTGCATTTGGGATGAGTAAGGGAACATGACCTCACAAGAGGTCACCGTGACATGAGCAAAGCAAACTGGGTTTGCAGCTGCTTTACTTTGCCAGAGCAGCCCAGAGCAGCTGAAAGGCAGCAGCAGGCCTGTGGTTTGTGACCGGAGGGTTGGGCTTGGGATTGTGCAAGGGGAAAGGGCCACTCCTCCTTTCTCTGCGTGCCGAGACCTCCTTTTGCGTGCCTCTACTTGCTGAAGTGGAGTCTGGGTAGACGAAGCCTAGGCGGCTTGCCAGGCACTTCTGCCTGGGTTAATACACTGTCATGGCCTCCCTAAAGAGAATGGCCAGCAGGGCCTGCCAGTTCCACTCTTCTCTGTTTCATCCCGTCTTTCTCCTTGCACAGGGCCTTTACAGAAAAACGCAGAGGAAGGAAGTGTTTTTATTCACTGCTGAAACGTCACAACGACTCCGCCTAGAAGCCATCTGGGCACCTAATGGGGTCAACTTCTGTGATCAGTGCATTCACGGGAGTCTGTCACAACACTGATTTAAATACAAAGCATTTCTTCACATATTCCAGTGTAGCACAGGATGTTTGCTGAATTTTAACTCCATGGAAAGCTTTGGAAGAATCTGTTTCCTCACTGGTAAAATCACCCGGGATAGCAAAAAGACCAAGGGGGAATATCTAATCCTTTAAAGACTCAGCTTTTCAAAATGTCTCAATTTTTCAACTGATTATCTGTCTTGCTGAGAAATAGCTGTAAAATACTGTGGTGTCCTCGAAGGATAAACCCTGCAAGTTTGGGGTGAATGTGCTATTCACAGAAAATGAGGGGCCTGAGCTGCAGAATTACCCAGAGACTGTTGAGCGTGATTCCTGCACTGACCCCAGGGGATGTCTGCCAGGAGAAAGCCACAGCTCCATGAGACATGTTTTCCTCGGTTAGCCTAGCCCCAGTTACCAGAAGTGCCCTTGCCTTGCCATGGCATGATGTGCACCTCCTCCCAGAGCTGCCCCAAGTCCCTTTTTCCAGCCCACACACAGGCAGAGGACAAGAAAGGTGTTGGCACCCTGGCAGAGCAGCAGTACCAGGTGCATGGTCCTAAGCAAAGTCACTGATGCCAATAATTTAAGAGTAGAGAGACCAGCTGCTGCTGCAAAGATAAGTAGGGAACCATGTGGGAAAAAAGCAACGTAAGGCTGTTTTGACCCTCCGGGTTTTGGAGGGCCACCAGCAATTTGCCTGAGAGCTTTTTGCAGGAGTATCTGCAAAAAGATACTCCAGTTGAAAAAATGTGTAGATGCACTCTCTTACCCGCTGCTTACACAGGGGCAAAGGACTGCAGGCCCACCGAGAATGACCTTCCTCTTCACGTGCGTTGCTTTGTGGGTTGTGTGCAAAGCGAGGTAACACAAGGTGAGACCCAAAAAAGGCAAAGCAGTTCAGAAGGGCAGAGAAATGGGGAACGGAGGGGAAAGAGAACAGCTTTGGGGTCTCTGTTCACCAGGAGTGATCTGAAGGTTTCAAACAGTTCAATGCTGCTTCTCTAGAGTGTTGCCTGGTCTTTTACTGGCTTTTACAGTCAAATGCCTCTGCAGAACTTCTATCCCAGAGGCAACCTGCTCTCCCATACTGCCTGACTGCATGTGTGGTCAGGATAACCAAGCTCTCCGTGGTTGGGGAATTTCTGAAACATGGCTTGGGCAAGGAGTGAAGGCGATAGGGATATGGGCTCAACGGTTCTCCTGCTTGCTGACTCTCGGAGCAAAGAAGAAAGGCCAGTCTTACTCTATGCTCACCTTTCTCTTCAGTTAGCCCTGCCATATGGTGCATCTGCAGCACAGGCACAGTTTGAATTAAATATGTTTTTCTGCACTGGGAAGAGAAAGTCAGACCTTTCATCGGTTCAG
>NW_010547077.1:3651-20452 GCF_000687285.1 Phaethon lepturus
GCTTCCGGTGACGGAGCGACATGTGTGCACAACTGGGGAGCGGGTGGGCTTCAGAGGGCGTGGGGAAGAGGAGGGATCTTTTTTTTTCTAGAAAAGTCATTAAAAATTATTTCCACGGTGGATACCGCCCCCACAGCCTGGTTATGGAGAGCATTCAGCACAGAAATGGGACAGAACTGAATTTTTCATTTTTGCTTTGCAGTTCACCTTTAAAGTGAAAGGGGACTTTTGTGGGGCTGAATGACTCTTCATGGACTTTGGTTCCTTTGGGCTTGCAGCATTCAGGTTGCAGTTTCAAGGGTGCAGAGCCTTTTAAGGGTAGATGTGACATCAGCAGGAGTTTCCAGCTCCTGCACATGTACTGACGAGAAGGTTTTTGTTCTCCTTTTGGTTGCAAAGGAGACTTTTAGGGGCAAGGTGCGGAGAACCTCATGCAACTCATGATGCGATGTTACCCTGACATTTATGTACGCCTACTCTTCCCCTATTTCTGCAAAAGAAAATAGAAAATTGTCTTTATCAGGCTCCAAAATCCCAAAGTTTGACCGGCTGCTCTTGTGAGTCTCTCTAGAAATAGTAAGACCTGAACTGTGAGAACAAGCGAAGATGTGGTTGAGGGAAAAATGCACACACACACAAATGCATGCAGACACACAGGAGGAGGAACTTCAAGAATCACAGCCTGAAGTGCGTTTAAGGTGAACAGAAGGAAACGCTTTTTCACACAGCATGTAATCAAACTGTGCAACTCATCATCACGGGATGTTGTGGAAGCCAAAAATATATGTGCATTCCGGAAGGGGCAAGAACTCTTCCTGAAGGGTAGCAGCAGTAATTAAACTGCTGATCTCAAGAAACCTCTAAATTCCTGGCTGCCAAAGGTTGGCAGGGTATGGCAGTTCTTATCCCGTGTGATGTGGAAGAACTAGTTTTTCTACCATTTTGCTACTGGTTGCTGGCTGACACAGGTCAGCGGGCTGAGTGGGCTCCTGGTCTGCCCCAGCCTGGTTGCTCAGAGTCTGCCATGCATTATACGGGGAAGTACAGGTAGTGGGGGGAAGAAAACTAGTTTGAATCTTTCCCTTTGGAAGACCAATGAAGTGGCTGAGTGAAGGGAAACCAGTTAAATGAGAAGTTGCTCATTTAATTACGTATTCTATTTTATTTAATTAATATTAAAGTACTCCATAGTGTTGCCAGGACCTCCCCAGCATTTTTCAGTGTGTCTCCTACAGATTTGATGTAGTGTGCAAGTGGGACAGGAGTAGGTGTGCTGCAGGGGAGGGGGTTGAAAGCTTATTTCATGTTCTGTCCTGGGCTCTCTGTCTGCGCTTAACTTCAGCAAGTGGCCCCTGATGCTGCCCCAAGATCCGGCTGTGCGGGGACACTGGCTGAGCATCTGCTCATCCCCCTCCAGCACCAGCAGCTGGAGGATTGTGAAGCCCGTCATGAGGGTGTGCTGCTGGGCACAGGTCAGCACGCTGGGGGTCTCGCTGCCAGCTGTGTGATGGCATCCCAAGGGTCTGTGAGTCAGCGCTGAGCAAACGAGCCCTGGCGGGCAGCAAGCTTGTGGCTGTTTTGGACACTTCAGCTGAATCTGAATGTTACAGCATCCCAGTCACAGCCTGAGCGCTGCTCTTTGTGCCTGTGTACAGCGTGGCTGAGGTTGGGCATTAGCTATGACAATAATGCATGAGCCAGCACCAGCCAGACTTTGCTGGGGGTGGGTGGCAGTTCTTAGGTTCAGCTTTGTCAAGCGTTCAGTTCACGCTTCAGGCAGAGGCTTTGCACGCGGGGTCTCGCCTCTGCCAACGGGTGATGCTGCACTCTCCCCATCAGTGACACACCACCTGGCCAGGACTTTCACGCTTTCTCTCAGACATGTTTACTGAGGTCTGTTCTGCAGGGAAGGAAGAAGGAATTTGAATCTTCTCTGTCCTGAGCCCAGCTATTTCCTTGTTTTTCTGCTCACAGTCAATGGAGTGCAACAGATTGGCAGCCCTCTTCCACTACTGGAGATGTGTGCTAAGGTAGTAAGGCTGAGGTGAGCAGGGCAAACATAAAGCAACCCGACCTTCTGGGCTAACAAAGCAGGGTGCGCAGGGATCAGCATCACCCTGAAGGTTGCACAAACCCAGGCAAAAGCCCAACCATCTGCCCTGGCCTTGGTGCAGCACAGGACCATGCATCAGTACTGGGTCACTCTTCCAGCAACAGCGGGAGCTCGTGGCTAGGCTGCTCCCTCGCATGTCAGGTCCTGGCCCCTGCGAGCGCCTGCCCACCGGAAAGCGGAAGGAGAGTGGGAAAGCAGGACTGATCATGGGAGCAGAGTGCATAAAAGTCGTGGTGCGAAGCAGGGGGATTACTGCTAACCGGATCAAAGTTGTACGTAATTTCCCCCTGCAAGGGTCTCAGCTTGTTATTGTAAGCTCATGGCTGGATACTAGGTACAGCACCAACACGGCTGCTGGACAGAAGCTGGGGAATGCCCGTGCTGGTTTGCAAGTAATCCAAAGGGAGGCCCATGGGCGTTTGCAAATATAAATTTGTTTTAGCTAGACTAGGCAAAATTGTTCATTTGCTTGTACTAGGAGGCTGATGGCAGCATGGCTGCAACCTTCGTTTAGCACTGTAGGGCTGCTTCTAGCTTCTGGGATTTTGAAAGGTTTGGGGTTTTTTTCTTTTACCAACAAAAACCTTCCAAAAAACCCCCAACCCCCCAAACTAATAGTCAACTGTGGCCCTGTTTGGCATGCAGGGAACCCACCAGAGGGTAACGCAGACTTTCCAAACACTGAGCTCTGAAAAGGGAGAGCAGAGGAGATAACAGTTTGGGCATGTATGTTTTTATCCCTTTAGATGAATAATGGCAATTCTTTACCCTGAGGTATCGTTTCTTTTAAGGGGCCAGGAAAATGTCTGTTCAGGCAGGTAACTCTCCTGCATTTGCCCTCAGTAATCCCTGCAGAAATCGTATGCCCGCCAGCTCAGGATCCTCATGAGGCTCCCCCTCAGTGCAGAGCTGTAGTAAAAAGCTTGGTGGGTGATGAGGTACATCATTAGTGGGCGCAGACAGAGCCAAAAGAGGTGAGCTGTATGCAGCAGGTCCTGGCACAAGGCTATACCACCGTCTCACTGACTTTTGTTTGCCCCCCACCTACAGGCTATGCACTGGAGAAGAAAGTAGTCAAAAGCAAAGTGGGGGAAAAAGTCGTCCTGCCTTGTTGCCATGAAATTCCCAGTTCGGAAAGCCTACATAATTACCGGGTCTACTGGCAGAAGAACACCACAGACGTAGTGCTTGCCTATGCAGAGGGGAAGATGATCTTCGAGCACAAGAGGTACAAGACCCGGGCAAAGATGAACACCAGGAACCTCACCCTGTGGATCTCCCCTGTGGAAATCCTGGACAATGGCCCTTACCAGTGTGTAGTTCAGCACCTCAGATTTTTGCAGAACTCAGTTGTTGTGTGTGATGAGCCTGTCACCCTCTTTGTTACAGGTAGGTGGATTGCCTCCCAACACCTGAGGCTTTCTGGTGCCAACCTCTGGGGGTAAAAGACGCTCCTCCAAGCTTTAGTCATAGTCTAGCAGATAGACTTTCATCAGAAAGGCCAAAAGAGTGCTGGAAGGTGTGTTAAGGCCCCTGTATTTCCATTCTAGCATCCTCCCTCCTTACCTTTCCAAAGCTACCACAGGTACCAAAAATTTGCCTTTCCCACCAGCAGCCCACCATCCTCCCCTTGATGCAAGGACCTCCCCTCCTCTGCGGCAAGGACCCCTCCCAGGACACCTGCCGAGGTACCACTGCTGGTGGGTGCCCTAGGCCACCTCTGCCCCCCGCTGTCTTTTGGGCAAAGCAGAGCCCAAGGCCTTGGTGTCCTTGGAAGCGTCCAAGCCAAAAGTGGAATGGAGTGGGATTGCTTCTCTGTGGCCACAGCAGTATCTATCTCAGCTCTGTATCCAAACCCTTGGGAGCCAAGGCTCTCCGGGGGGCTGGCCAGCACTGCAGCTCCACAACCTAAGGCTGAACTCAGCTGGACATTTGAGGCTTTTGACCTTAAAGAAACAACTCTATTTCCTTTGCTCAAAACGAATCTGAATCTTTTCTTGGAGGGTACAAAAAGTTCCATTGACATTATTTTCCATTTCCACCACTGTTTTTGTGGCAGTTGGTTTCAACCAAAGGCAGACATACTGGTAACTTTATATTATAAATATATAGATACCTTTGAATATCGTTAGCAGCAGAGAGTTCCAGGAGTCTTCCAGACAAGGCAATGAATGAGCATTCCCCATCTGGAATGAGATCTATCAGAAAAAAAAAAAAAAGGTCCTGAGGTCTGGCCATTGCCTGCCTGTCTGAGGGCATGGTGGACATATGTGCAAGGAGACAAATTTAGTGATCTTTCTGGGAACCGATATGAAAAAAAGGGAAGTCTGCTGCCAGCATCCTCTCTAGCTGTGAGGCCTGAGGAGTTACTTGCATGAAAAATGTGAAACAACGGATCTTTTTTCCTCCCCACAATACTGCAGTTTCTTTCCTTCCAGAAATCCCCTTGCTGTCTTAACAGGACAGTTGTAATAATTGTGGTAGACTTCTGCCCCCTTTGGAAAAGTGGGATCAGTTATTGTGGGGATCAGCAAAGGGAAAGCTCGCCTTGCCCCTGCTGGAATCCGGATACCCTGAGAGAGGCAGAAAGCTGTTACTCCCTGGTGATTGATCAGGGAGCCCCGATGAAGCCAGCTGGGACTTTCCAGACTGGATGTCAATGCCATATTGCTCAGCAGATAGTGGGCCTGAAAGGAAATCCAGGTTTCTCCTTGTCTGCCACTGGTCATTCGTGTAATGTTGAGCAAGTTTCTTTCACTAGTTACTTGGTAGCTAGACCATGAGTTCGTGGTCAGAAGCTGCAGAAGATGCGTTCCAACTGCAAGGCTGTCTGCCTTATCCCAGCAGTCATGTGGTCAAATGGTGAGTCAGACAGGGAGCAATTGCAGACAAAACCTTAGCTGCTCCAAAAAGGGTCATTTTGCAGTGAGTTGAGCAAGCTGCTGCAGCTCTCTGCCTGGCCTTGCCATGGCTGGGGCTAGCACCTGAGGGGCCGGGCAGGCTGCGGACCTACACCTGGCAGGGGTGGGAGGGAGAATATGGTCCCTTTGGCAGTAGTGGTGTTGGTGTGACTTACACCCACCAGGACGCCACACACTGAGTTTCTTTTCCTGACTAGTGCCTCTCTTGCTGAAGATGTGGTCTCACAGACATTTTTCCAGTGGGAGAGTTGCCTTAAATAGTTCTTTTGCCACCCCTGGCCTCCTCCTCCTCACTCTGGGCTATTTATTGCTTCCTCAGTTGTACCAATGCAACTGTTTACACTAACACAGTGAACCAGATAGATTGGAAAAGGGAAGCAGGCTAAAAAGGACACCACCCTTCTTCTTCACTCACACTAATCCTCTCATCCATTTCACCATGCAGCCTCACAAACGCTTACAGCAATACATCTGACCAGGCAGGAAGGCGTGGAACAAGCTGTGTGGGTGGGAAACCTCTGAAAACTCTTCAGCAATGAGAAAAAAGTCCAGTGAGAACATGGTCTGAAAGGACCTGCATAGTGCTACACATTTTTGCAATGACTAGTATGACTTGGCCTTGGTCTCAGCTGGGCCTTCTGGAGGGGCTCTGATGAGAAAATGTAATTCAGTCTCTTGCTGGCCACCCTGGCTGAGAGACCAACATGCGACTCAGCTCCTCTCCCAGCAGAGGTGGACCCTCTTTGAGCTTCTGACTGGGAAAGGACTAATGAAGGAAGGAAAAGGAAATTGTCTACCATTGCCTGTAGTACAGATTTTTATTCAATCCCATATTTTTCCTACCTCTCTTATGATTCCTTCTGTTGTTCTACAAACTGCTGTATGTAGATGGAGAGATGGGGCCATGAAGTCTGTGTACTGCCCAGGGAGAAGAAGCAAAGGCCAAGGCCGTATCCAGTAAAGGCTGTGGGGAGGATGCTAAGTCACAGGAAAGGCCAAACAGATGATGACAGAGGAAGGCTGCCCTGTGGGGAAGTCTTTGCTTTGACTGTGGGTGATCAGGACTGCAGCCCTCACTGTAATCTGACAGAATGGTAACTAAATCTTTCTTGCTTCAGCTGACTTCAGTAAGCCGAACATAACAGCAGAAGTATCCGCTAATTCTTGTGAATCAACTGAGATGGTGGTAACATGTTCTTCTCATGGAGGTTTCCCCAAACCCAAAATCTCTGGAGTCCTCAACAATGTGTCCGTGGTATGGAATGCCAGCTGGGTGTCCGAGTCCAGCCTCAGCCCGTACAACGTCACTGGCAAACTGTTGCTCAACGTGACCAAAGACATCAGCATCACTTGCTCCGTTGAATACAATGGCTTTGCCAAGTCCACCAGTTTGCTTCTGAGTAGGTGTTGTTAATAGTTTGTGTTACAAAACCATTTTGTTGAATCTGCTGGGGTGCCTCTTTGAGAAAGCGGTAGATCTTGTGTACCTGTTCATGCAAGGATGACCCAATGATCCCGCCTGTGAGCTGCACACCAAAATATTTCAAAGGCTGTAAGACAGCAGGGGTGGGACAGGAGAGTTATGACAGTA
The DNA here is from genome assembly GCF_000687285.1 of Phaethon lepturus. Classification (NCBI taxonomy): domain Eukaryota; kingdom Metazoa; phylum Chordata; class Aves; order Phaethontiformes; family Phaethontidae; genus Phaethon; species Phaethon lepturus. The sequence continues at coordinate 10,277 of NW_010547077.1, forward strand.
ACTGACAAGCAGAGACAGCTCTGTCTTCCTGCTTCTCTACTGTGAGCCACAGGTGGGCTGAGAGGGCAACTGGATCCCGTTGTGATCTGGTGATGTCAGCCTTGGTGGCTCCCACAGGTTGGGGCTGCCACCTTTCAGTGCCCCTGCACGGTCTTGCTGCCAGTTGCATGACATAGACCTGGTATTTGAGTGGAGAGACTTGAGAAATATGTGTGCCATAAAAGCCACAGTTTGCACTTAAAAAGAATTTCCTCATTTAACAAGCATGTTTGTTCCTGCTTCAGTGACAGGAACTGCCAGCTGGGGTCTAGACAAAATTCTGCTTTCATACACATATTTAATATAGGGTTAACTCTTATGGAAAAAAAAAATTGATCACTGTGCATGGCTTAAAAGTGGTAACATAATAGATAAATCAGTGCTTTGAAAAGCTTGAGGCACAAGCTGGAAACAAGTGGAAGGCAGCACACTACAGTCCAGATGTTTTGCAGTAGAAGGGAATTTGCAAGAAAATTCTTCAAGCCAAAAGGATTTTTTAAAATGTTGTTACCAAAAAAGTATTCTGAAATGTCTCTGGGTCTGATGTTTTCACTGTAGAGATAAGGGCACCTTCAAGGGAAGCTAGAGAAGCACTGTTTTTCCTAGGGAATCGTACCTTATTCATCAAGGTACCTTATTCACCAGTCTTTCTTACTGAAATCAAAGGGGCTCATAAGAAGAGGTGCCATTCAGCTTCAGGATGAATGCTAGAAACTAGTGCTTTATGAATTTCAGTTATTGCTGGAAGTAGTGCATAATGTCCCTAGAGGTGGTAATGGAAGAAGGTTATGAATATCATACTACACAGAAAAGGAGAGCAACAAAAAAAAAGTAGTAATAGTAATACACTGTTGTCACACAGATTCTCAGAGGAGGGTGCAATCAACAGTGACAACAGCAGTCACAAAGCCCCCACTTTTTGATTTTTAAGATGTGGAGCCAGCCTCATTTTGGTGTGATGGAAATGGTCCTCCAAACAGGTCTTTCACGAACACAGAGTTCCAGACAGAATACAGCCTCTGGTGAACATAGGCAGTAAACCCTACAGTGGAGGGGAAGATTGTACACAGATCAGGCTAGTGTCTTAGAAGTTGAACGTTGCTTAATTGTGCCAGATGCGAATGATGAAAATATGAAGACCTATGAACATGCACATGTCTGTCCCTCCTCCTGTACTGTACAAGAACAGCCCAATATCTGCTCTAATGTCCATGTGGCACAACGGTCTTCTCCAGTGCCGAAAAGCCAAAGGCTCCAGATCCACTGAAACTGAACTCTGACACAACACTCTTTTCCTGCCATGCAGAAAAAAGTCTATTCTAGTCTATTTATTGCATCATTCCCCATCACCTGCAAAATTCAGAGGGAAAAAAATTAGGTACAAATCTGGTGAAAATAATAAGAAAAACTGCAGAGCACCTTTGAGAATGGAAGTTTTCTAGATACGGACTCAGAATTTTCTACCAAGCCTAACCAGTTTCTTTAAAAACAGCTTATGTGTTTTTAAATATTGCCTGTCTCAGTCCTGTTCTGGACAAAGATCCAGCATTTCAGATTCTGTGGATGTGTTAAAAATTTCATCACATAGCAAATGTGGGAGAATGGAAGAACTTTAGGTGCCAGCTTTGTCTGTTTGTTTATTGCATAGGTAAATTTTCAGGCTGAATATCAGAGTTAGAATTTAGCCAGATCCACCAAAATTCATGTATCTGCTCTTACATGAAAATGCCAATATTTTGTTGGGCCCTTTATTTATGTTTTATTTCTCCTGTCTCAGAAAAAACAAATGACTGCATTGTCCCTACTGTGCCTCCACCTTATAATGTCATTACTGCTTCAAGTATCATCATTATCATCTTCCTTTTGGCTATCACCCTAGCAGCAAGATACCTTCCAAGGCATGGTAAGTGTAGCTACTTTTTCAAGAAACAGTCTCTTACTGCTTATGGAGTTTCTATGTAAAATACACATTTATAGAAACTATATTGACACACTGGGTATTTTTGTACCTTCTTCTCATTTCCTTTCCTTTTTTTTTTTCATGCAGCATCTACGGCCACAAAATCTAAGTCCAGCTCAGGACTTTCCTACATTTTGTGCACAAGCAGCACTAGGGTTAAGGATTGAGAGTGAAAGGGTAATGGGGAGTTTTGACAGCAGATCAGAATATTTCCAAAATCAGGGGTATGCAGAATTGAAGAGATTCACAAAGGTCCATTTTTATGTATTAAGATGCTTGAAGATGCCAAGAATCTTGGTGATCATGATAGATACAGGTGACCACTGACAGTTTCAAAATGGGATCTTTCTACACACCCTACTTAGACAATCCCTCAGAAAAGTCACAGAGCCAAAGTTACAAAGACATACAGTGTGAGGGCCACAGAAAGGACTTAAGCATAGCAATGTCCCACTTTTAGGAGAACCCCAGTGGAAGAGATGGATTTGTCTTCTTTGTGTGGCCAAAAATTACACAGGTGAGGTGCCTTGTCCCACCCTATGAAGTCTTCAGTAACTCCAGACATGTCTCCAGGAGTTTGTCAATGGCAAAGGGGACCTCAAGCATCTCAGGGTTAGTTGGCAGCTGAACAGATTTTTTTTTTTTTTGTGGTTCAAAAAAATCTTATCTGTTAGCTGTTGCTCCTAATCATGTCTAAGCTGACCTAGACAGAAAAGCCCCTGAAGATGTGGGTAGACATCTAACAAACAGATTTATAAAGGCAACTAGATATCTAGCCAGTATTGAAAGTCAACAGCTGTAGATGTCCTATCCATGCCCTGTTAGCAGCTTTGAAAAGCAGTCCTGGAGAAAGACTGCAGGCCTTGCAATGTGTTATAAATATCACCCAGTCAAGCTCTGTTGGGCCACTGGGGAAGTCAAGTGTGGAGACAAGAATTACACACTGAGAACGGTTTATGTTCAGCCCACTTAAACCAGACGCCACCAGCCTGAGCATCTCAGCTTATCACAGTTGCAGTGGTATCCCCCGTTGGAAAGAGGTTATTTGCTAGGTAGCAGGGGCTCATTTCATTTAGGGACACTTGTAAGTTTGTCATGCTTCCATCTTCTTCTACCTCTGTTTCAACTTCAGACAAGTTCACTCCCAAGTCAGAGGTGTAGAGGTAGCATTACTATTTTTCTTTTCCCCTCCACACCAACCACATCTCTTCAAAAACCAATGTGACCACTGAGTCAGGCTGGGCTAATTTTCTTTTTGGTGCTCTATCACAAAGAAAGGAAGCTTCTGGAAGGCAGTGACCCTTGGCTATACCTGTGCACCTCCTCATTTTCCACTCATGTGCCCCTATGACACCAGTGTTCTCCCCTGTTCTTCCCCGAGGCTGTGTCAATGGGAAAGCAGCAAGCAGGTTGAAACCAAGAAAATCACAGCTGATCACAGCCTGTGCTGTTAGCTGTATGGATAATGTACTTCTAATTAGAGGAGAAAATGAACTGGAAGATTTGGCTCTAAACAAATACAGGCTGGAAATTAAAAGGTTCCTTACCATTAAATTCGTAAGATTCTGGAGCATTCTGAGATAGCCTTTTATATAGAAACCAAATTGCTCTTAAAGTAGATGTAAAAAGCATACCAATGTGGTAGAATGTGATCACCTGCAACAGCATGGGACATGGCTGCATAAACTGGAATTTCCTTTTCAGTCCCATTTTCCTAAGTGCACAGGGGCAAATTTCCTAATTAGCCAAGTCAGGTGGTGCTATTTTGGACAGCCACTTTCCAGAGCAGGCATATACTCTAAGAAACTGAAGCCAGAGATTCAATCCAACTTCCCAGTTTGTACAGTTGTCACATTTCAGTGCTGCTGTGCATTGCCACCTGTCTGGGAAGGGAATTATCTGTCCTAAGAGTGCTTCCTGCTGGTGTTGCTACAGGTAACCTTTCAAGAGCTATTATGGGAGCTCAGAATAGGTCTGAGAGTACCTCTCTTGTTCTGGCGTATGGAAAGCTAAGTTGGGAGCTGCCTTGATGCTAAGAGTGGTTTCTGAGCTCAGGAAGCCATGCTTCAAAGTACTGAAGTGTGGGAGGGAAGAATAGAACGATACAGCAAAACAGAAATAAGAGTTCTCAGATGTGTGATTGTGGTGGTGACCAAAACATGTAGATGCTTTGTTGAGGTTCACAATCCGCTACTTTGAGGACCTCACAGCCTAACTTGCTTATTTTTACAGTGATTTAAGAATGGAAACTCTCTAGATTTTTTTTTTTTCTGGCTCTTCAATTAATTTAACACAAAGCACCAAGGTTAGACCAAGATTAGAGGTCACTTAAAGAATAGCTTAGGATCCATGTCGTAAAGTTTGTGCAAGTACATTTTGCTGTAATAGTACACAGAGATTCAGCTTGAATTATTAAAACAATAGTCATTCATCGATGCTGAGATACTAAGGGGACCTGTTTAATCTGAACTCCTTTTAAAGCACTGAAAGAGTTGGTTTGCTGGTTCTAACACTGGCATTCTTTCACTTGCTTGGTAAACTGCATTTAGTGACATGTAACTTTTACCATTATATCCCTTCTGACCTTATCTCAGCATGCAGCAACTTCTCTTTGTGCCAGGTTGAGGTCATAGACCTGTGATAATGAGATGTGTTTCATCCATATGACACTATATAGATAACATTTATATATAACAGGGCTTTCTATTGGATCAGACTATGGTATGGGCCAGCCATATTCAGATGTACTGCAGGGATGAGTCCTGCCAAGGAAAAATAGAAGTAATTAGACTGAAAAGTTTTCTTTCTCTTTAATTTCTTCTCTCCTGTCTCCCCACTCTCACTTCTTTGCTGAAGAAGACATTTGGATTCAGCACTTTTATGTCTTCTGGAATTCCAAATACTAATGAGTGATCTTCTTTTTCAGTCTGTTCTCACTGTTGTAAGCCTCAGGATTCAGTGGAAGAGGGTTTGAAAGAATGTACGAAGCCACCCGTGAGCTCTAAAGTGACATCTGAAACATCATCTGTATGACCAAATTGCATTTGCAGGTAGTATTCTTCACCATTCTTCTCTTGGCAAAATAGCTTCTCAAATATTGTTAGATTCTCATGTGATGTTAGCTCACAAAACCATGTATGGCTTTTAATATGGGTTTGTGCTGTCCTTTATGGTAAATAAAAGCGGTAGGGCCCTATCAATCACCAACTCAGACACATGGTGTTTCCCAGTCGGGTAACTAGAGGACTGATGCTCATGTTCCTTGTGGGGCATTGCTTTGTTTGGATTATTTCAAATTTCTAGAAATTAATCCAGTCAAAAACATCAGCGGACCAGATTTCCTGGGCTGCTAAGCTGCTTTGTCTATAGAATGGGTCCTGCATGGATGGCAAGAGTCACAGGCCTGATCTGATACATAAACATGGGAACAATGCTGATGATAGAAATAAGGATTGACCAAATGGTGGTGAGGGAAAGGTGAATGACAAGAGAATGACTAAGTAAGATTAGCAATGCCAGTCCACTTCTGAGACATCTCCATTCCCTTCAGCAGCTGGAGGAATGGTGAAGGAAAAGCTTCCCCTCTAAGACTTGCCTAGGAAACACTCATATTTTAAAAGGAGTTACTTTTGATAATGAGACATTGTGAAGGATGGGCTGGGGAAAAGTCTGGCTTACCAAGCCTTTATGACTACAAAGTATTATATTCATTTTGGCTTGAAAGCTCAGCTGTGTTCAGGGCTGCATCCTCCAAAAAGATGTTTTTCAAGTCAAGAGACTTAAGGAAAGATTAGCAGCCAACTGTTCTTATTCGCATCATTATCCAGGTGACTGCATTTCCTGCTCTCACCACAGCATACTGACTTGCCAGGGTAATGCCAAAGAGTAACAGTTGTAGAGTCCTAGAAGTCATGAATTTGTTGCACTATGCATTGCGGTAATCTAAAAGCTTAACATTTTTGAGATGGAAAGGAGGGGAAACTATCATTCACGCCGCTCATTTCATTTCCAAACTTGACCACCCACTCATGTTTTCCTCTGGGGAAGGCCCTGTCTGGAACAGATATTAGAGCCTTGGTTAGCATGAATTCTGGGGGATTTTGTGATGGGAGTGGCAGGAGTTCACCTACTGAATAAATCCATTCTGCCACATTCCTCTTTTGTTTTACAAAAAGTTTTCCAGGCTTTTTCTGTAAGTAAGTGGCTGGTGTTTCCCAACGCCAGTGCCTACGAACGGCTGCTCTCTGTGGACAGGTATGGAAGCTGTGCATTAGGACGATGGATTTGCTTCCTTAGTGGCTGACTGTCATCTCGTAACTGTGCGATGCGCTGAGCCATGTCCTATTGCTGCTTAAATAGGGTAGTGTATTCGTTAGTCATCCTCGCATTGCAGAGGGATGCCACCTCTGTACAGTCCAGAGGTTTTCACAGTAAGCACCAAGCCAGTCTGCAGCTGTCTAGCTCTGAACGGCTCTGCCTGTACTCTAATAGGAGCCCTCTTGTGGAGGGCTACCGCAGGTGATCCTGGTTTGTCTCGGCTCCGCAACATTCTGGTTTACATTTAGGATTAAGAAGCGGGAGAAAAAAATCAGTCAAATCTTTTCTTTGTGTCCTTCAGGTTTCTTATCCTGTGTATTCCGCACTGCAGTCCCCACTGTTTGTTGTACAGCAATGCTTATTGCGTTGACCCTTTGGCTCTCTGAAAGGGGATGACAGCAGTAGAAAATTCTTCTCAAGAAGACTGACAACATAATCCTGTGTGAATGAATACAAAACCCCACCCATGCCACAGAAGCTGTGGGGCGGTCTCGTTACAACGGGGTTGCTGGAATTCCAATGGGGAGGACCCTTCATGTTCCTGCAACAGGGCAGAAGAAAGCCGGCAGCGTTGTGCTGCTCCAGCATACCAGTTCAAGAGTTCGGGATCCTCTGGCTTTGATGGTGCCTCTATGAAAATCAAGGGGCCTGCAGAGCCCTAGCAGGTAGCCCATGCCCACCTACCCCTTTAGTAACGAAGAGCTGGCCTTTGGGAGACCCCAGACCCAAACACACAATCTGAAGTCAGGCTGTGCCTCCATGTTGTGACTGGGAGCAGCTAAAAATTCTTTCATATTCAGCCTTGTACAGGTATCTGCCAGTACTGTTCTTTGTGCTGGAGGACTTTGGATTTGCACTTGACCATTACAGATACATGTCCCTTCTCCCCTAAAGAGGCAATAATGCACATACTTTCCATGAAAAAGCACCTTGAGGTGGGACTATATGCCTCATGCTTATTTTCAGTGCTATGAAACTTTTTAGGCAATGATACATACTGACGGCACACCCAACAGCCAACTAATATTGGTTCTCTACGGCAGTGGTGGAAGTTCTCGTAACCTTTCTCTCCTTGAAAGGATGGCCTCGCCAACCTGGGTACCAAGGTACAGCTCCTCCATTAAATTACTCAGAGATACAGGAGCACATCCAGCACAGCGCAGCCCATGCACGCATGTGCACACCTTTGTGCATACACGAGTACAAGCTTTCATACTCATTCTTTCCTACCCACACTTGTAAAGTCACATTTAAATTTCTGTAATACTCAGGGGTTAACTCGCATGCGTCTACTCTAATGAAATGTAATTCACGGCCTCGCTTCATAAACACAGGTCTGCTTTTGTTTGTACATTTGCCTAGGAATACTTGTTAGGGTGGGCTCTCCAGATCCTTGGGAGTCTCTCAGGGCCATAGGGATTTACTTTGCATTGAAGAGTGGTCAGGCATTGGCACAGGCTGACCAGGGAGGTGGTGGAGTCACCATCACTAGAGGTGTTAAAAAAACATGTAGACGTGGCACTTCAGGACATGGTTTAGTGGGCTTGGTGGTGTTGGGTTGATGGTTGGACTTGATGACCTTAGAGGTCTTTTCCAACCTTAATGATTCCGTGATTCTGTGATTCTATGAAGACTGCCGCTTTCTGTCAGTGTTTGCTCTACCCAGCCAGGATGGGAAGTAAGTTCCCTACAGGATGCTGACACTGGAGAGGACTTATCTGATCTGGGTGATATTCTTGCCTACTGTGTAGGAAAAAGTGGTTTCTCATTTTGAGGGGAAAAAGAGGAAAAAGCCCTAAGCCCCAACAAGCTTCCTAAGCAAATCTGCATACTAACCTAACTCAACCCTGCCCTGAGTTTGACAGGTTTCCTTTTCTCTTTTGCTCTGTCCCACTGCAAGCTGTACCCATTCCTTCACCGCTCTGTCCATGTGTGTAGTTAGCAGGGCAGACCAAAGTCTGAAAGCCCCATGCCATCGTCTTTGTGGGATGTTTTGTTTCTTGAGCTGTTTATCTCCTAGGACACAGCAAAGAAATATTCCATCCATTTCACTTTTTTCTAGCAGGTCCATATTGAAAGAGAAATTGCTGGAGGAAATAGGAGCACTAAAAGCAGTTTACAGAGGATTGAGCTACAAGAGGCTAAGGGATCAAGTCGCTAGTAAAAAATAAGACACTGCTCCCTTTTTACTCCTGCAGAGTCACACTGCCCCATCAGCTTTTTAACTGCTTTCCCATTGTAAGAAGTAAAATGGGAACTTCAGAACATTCTTATGGAATGAGAGAGAAAAGGAGGTAAGGTGGGTGATCAGGCAACAATACTCTTTGCACTTGTGCATTCTGGTTGCAAGCAGAAATAGGTGACACAGAAAGCAGCATTTCCAAAAGGCAGCCTGACCTGCAATAAGCAGGACTTTGTGTATGGGCAGTGGTGTCTCATGCTTTTCAAGCTTCCCCTTCTTTCAGTCTACGCTTGTTCTTTCCAGCACAAACTACTGGCATCTTGCAGGCTGAACACCTTCTTTTTGTATTTACTTTGCTCATTTTCAACATTGTGCTTCCTTCCCTGCTATAACCACGGTACATTTCCACCTTACTCTGACAGGTGTACTGGCACCATGTTTTCCCTCTGACTATCCCGTGCCCTACTTCTGCTCCTGACTGATGATCGCACAGCCTCCTGGAGATGGGTTTCTCTTTTGCACTGTGCCATAGCTTCCTACGTCACCACAGATTCCTGTGACATTTTAAGTAACTCCTTCTAAAGGAAACAAAAAGTTTCACTGACAAATATGTCTGGTTTTATATTCTTAATAGGCAGGTTATTTGGTTTATTTTTTTCTTAAGCACTTATACTATGAACCATGTTTTCTATTGCCTTATGCTGTATTCTGTGAATTGCACACAAATGGTTTCTGTGAGACCTTTTCAGCTTAATATCTGGGTCTTTGTACCAGGTGAGCTGCTCTGTTTATCACAGGTATTTTGTATATAACATTTTTTTCCTTGGGTTCCTCCTTTAATTGTATTAAAAAATAAATGGTAAACTCAGTTTCCTTTCCTCAGTAATAAAAGACGTCTGTCCTACGTGCTGGGAAGTGGTAGAGTCTTTCAATTATTCACATGAGACCCAGCCACCATTTCTCAGCTGCTAAAAACCTGCACTGTGTGATGCAGCTGGTTGACAATGCTGTAACAGATACAGCTGGCATCAAGACACAGCTCCGTCTGGTGTGCTCAACAGCAAGGACGAAATGTCACTCAGGTACCCAACTTGTAACTTACACATATCTCATGTCTGTCAATTTGTCAGGGTCTAACTGAGCAGTGTAGCTACCGTGCTCGACACTCAATTTGCAACAGGCCTTCCTTCCCCTCCCAAAAAGGGAGGTTCTCTGCAAAAGAAAATCCAGTGTTAAGACATTCTCACTGTACCCCTCCTACTTGTGTGGAGGACTGATAACTTCAGTGCTGTGCTTGTGCCAGGGCAGGGAGTCGGAGTGTGAAGATATTTAAAAAATAAGCTCTGAAGCAACTCTTCACTCCTCGTTTGGACAGTGACTTTGAACAAAAGAAATGAGGAAGTGCAGGGAACTAAATTCAGCAAGAAACAGAGCAAAAAATGTCTGCTAGTCTTGAGTGTAGATGGAAGTCTCTGCTTCCCCTTGCTGACGTGCAGCATAAGGACATCTAGCAGCCCTCCTTTCCTTACACGGAGAGGAAATCCACACAACTGCTGCTACACCTTGGCTCTGCCCACCCTCCCATGGAAGAACATCCCTGCATCAATGGTCATAGACACAAGAAAATTAGTATTCTTTAGACATCACATCTAATACCACTAAAATAGGAATAGGGAAA
>NW_010547077.1:20483-28791 GCF_000687285.1 Phaethon lepturus
CAGCTAAATGTCATCAGAACTGCTGTACAGGTAGGAATGTGGGATATTGGGTGGTGATGTAACAGAAAAAAGAGGGAAAAAAAAAGAAAAAGATAAAATATCGCTGTGTAACCACAATGGCAAAAAGGTGACTCAGAAAGGCCTGCTATTTTGTTTTTTGAGGGGGCAGGGGACAATAACACTACTGTCACCAATGCATGCTGAGCTTAAAACAGGAAGGCAGAAGAGACATATCAATACTTCTGCTTATCCAGATCCTTCACTTTCACATAGAAAAGGAAAATCAAAGCTGGTTGATGACAACCCCAAAACACACATATTTCTTCAATGGAAAAATGAACTACATTGAGGTGTTCAAAAAATAAAATGCTCATTTCAGAAGTCAGAAAACACAACACCTTCCTGGAAGCATGCTGTGCCAAAAATCTGCTTTGGGTGGGTGGAATATGCTCTGTGGTTATCGACTGTTCATATTTCAATCAACAGTAATCAGCTGTAACAGAGGAAAGCATTCAACCAGAACAGACTGACTACTCTTTCCTTGTGGGAAGCAGACGCGAACCCCCTGCCTGGATGCAATTCTCTCTTACAGGAGAGAAAGTCCAACAAAGGAAGGGGCAGAATTTTGACCTTCTGCTTTGAGGGAAATGGTGATGGGCCACCTCGCCCTTCTGGGAACTGACCGTTATCACGTGAACTTCAGCCCTACCCACAGGTAACAGCTATGACTTAACAGCTGATCTCTGGAACAAAACAATACATAGAGCTGGCACCCTCCTGGCTCTTGTTTTTGTTACTGCCCCGAGAGAGGAATGTCTGACACCACCACCGGACTTACTGCTCTCTGGAGGAATCTTGGAGCTCTTCTCATGGGATATTACTGAAGTACATTTCCCTAATGCAAATATCGCACTCACATAAAGTACATACTGTACTAACATAAAGAGCTTACGGACACAATCACCACTGCTAGATGGCTTTATTGAGTGTCTCGAACCACATTTCCCCCAAAGGTAATCCCCTTTCCAACCTTCAGATTAAATTAGAGGCCTTTTTATTGTTGTTAAAGCTGTCCACAGAGCCAGTTCTTCCACCATCACCACCAGAAACCAGCCAACCTTCCTGTGGCCCCCTGAGCCACACTTGTATTGAGGAACCCAAAACATGTCTTCTTCAGGGTATTTCCATATCATCCCCAGCTGCTCCAGCCTTCCTCACCGTTGACTGCAAAATACCCCAAGTACTGCAGGCACCAAGTGTGTTTTGCTGCAAAAAGCCCGAAGAAACCACCATCAGCAAAACAGCACTGCTCCCAGCCAGGTCAAGTCAAGCTGTGGGAGTGGGACAGCGAGAGGAGGAGAACCGCTCACGCTCGTGTTGCCTGCATTGTGCTTCAACAGCAAGTTCTCTGGGTTTGCCTGAAGAGCAGCTTTCACCAGAGTGTAATTAGCTTTTGGAAGGAGGGTACCTTTAGCATCCAAACTATTCATAGGCTCCTTTACCTCGAATATTTCTACATCGCTGGTGGTTTGGACATTTTCAGCAGCAAAATGGGTTCTAGGGGTTGCCCTCACCCCCTGCCAAACCGAGATGACACTTCCTAGTCTGCAGATTCTGCACTTCCACCTTCTCAGGTGGAATGGGTTTGGCCCTTCAAAGCTCTTGTGCAGTAGTATGCATCCACAAGCAATGTTTTCAGCAAAACGCTTTTTCACAAGTACACAGGATATAACTGCCTTCACAGAAGACTTCCACGACCCCTTGACTGAAGACTTTTATGAGCAGAATCAAAATACTTTGTAGCTGCTTACAGCAGTGATCTGGGAAAGACTCAGTAGCTCCTGGATTCTCTTGCTCTCTCCGTCTCCGGTCCTTCCTGGGTGTTGCTTTCCATTTGGACTAAGACTTCAGTCACACTGAGCCTGGATTGCCTAACGAGAGAAGAGAGAGTGCAAAGTAATTTTACGCCTATATCCTCCTGACAAAGGCATCACTGCAGAATCCTAGCTCTTGAAAAGGTTCTTCTAGAACTGGCACGGTTTGTGAGTTTTAGTAAGTCATGCCACCAGTCTCATAGCCTTTTCTCCCCAAAGCCTCCAGCTGTCCTCTTTCTTTCCTCTCTTTAACAGGGATGGAAAGAAAGTAGCAATGAAGGAAAAGACAGAGCTCTGGCTTCTCTCAATATTGGTAAAGAAATACTAATGTGCTTGTCCTGCTTGTCTTCTTGGCCACTGCAAAAGTGAAAAACTGATGCGGAGTTACTGGGCCGGGGTTGGGCAGGAATTTTGAAGAAAATACCTTGTTACAAAACAAGCAGCAACATCTAATACTGGAAGGACTAAACCAGCAGTTCTCAGACTGGTGTGTGAAACATAACAAAAGCCAAGAGCAGCAGAACCGAGGTTCAGAAAACCTATTATGTCAGGGTTTCTTTACATGCTTGAACCACACAGACCTAGACACACTTCTAGTCAAAGACTCGAACTGGCAGAGCTGTGCCTTACCATTCTGCTGCCTTCCGTTCATACATCTCCTGGCGCTCACGATTTCTCTTCTCCTGCAAGGTCTCACCAGCAAGCTTCTGCATTACCATTAAGAGGCCCCCTGCAGGGATCCTAGAGGAGGAAGCAGAAAAGTCAGAAGTCACCCAGGGACACACAACAGTAATAACTTACTGGCATCGGCAAAAGGACCATGTCAGGGCCAGCCACCAGATCAGTGGAGCGTAATGTTCCCCAATACTCACATCACACTACAGACTAAGGTACTCCTCTTCTACTGTCAGCCACCAAACACAGCCTGTCTTCAGCTGTGATTCACTGTAGCCCCTTTGATAACGTATTTTGAATTTACTCATTGGCAGGTACCCATAGGGCAAAGGGGTGGAAGGATTTAAGGTGCCCAAACAAGCCCTGTAGGTCACCTAACCCATAATTTAGACAGTCACATCCCTGCTTAGCTTCTGTCCAGCTCTGGACGTACTTGTGTTTTCACTGGTAAAGCTCCCCAGGCAGCTTCTGAGCATGCCCACAGCTCACACCATCCTGACAGTGCTAAGTAGCACATATAAAGCTCATTCTTTTGTCCAAGCTGGATCCTCAGACTCTCTTGTGAGGATATTCACAAGTCAGTACTTTGAGAAGAAATCCCAGTTCTGCTTGAAAAGTCAGAATTCTCCTGAGTTAAGCGGTCATTGAGCCCCTGAGAGAAAACCATGGGTTCCTCCATGTCCCAGGCAGCTTTAGGAGATACACGACTGCAAGATACACACGAAGAGATGTGGCCTTGGGTTGTGCAGCCCAACCACACAGCTTCTTCCTCAGCAGTTCCTAACGGCTGCTGCTCCCCATTTTGGCTTTGATGGAGCCTATTTTGTAAAAAGATAATTTTTACACAGATTCCTAACCTAGGGGCTGGCAGTTCCCAGGGTACCCCCTTCTTCAAAAGGTGTCATCATGACATCCAACACCCTTCACGCATCACCTGGATTCTGAGCTGCTACAGGAGCAGTTGCTGATGAAGCTGAGAAGGGAGCCCAGAAGCTGCGTCTTACACTCCTGCCTTTACCCACAGAAAACACAGTTCCTTAAAACAGATTTCCAACAGTTTTGTGCACAACTGTTGGGTTCATCAGTGACTACGCCAAGGAAGGGGGACAGGAGACATGTCTATATCCCATCCTCATAACTTCCTATTTAACTGTAGTTAGTGTCTCCTCTAATAAGTAAATAGCAGCAAGTAAGATGCTCTACTGAGAGCACTGAGTTCTTATCACTGAGAAGGCAGCAAAACACAAATCAAGAAAAACAGAAGGGAAAAAAAAACCAGTTTAAAGTTTGGAAGAAAAGTCATCATGATGAGGTCCCAAGAGAGGTACAGAAAATCCCTCAAGGCAAGAGAGGAAGGGAAGCTTCTGTACCTCCACCTATGATTCAAGGCTTGGTGTGTGTGGCCACTGTCTAACAAACACCCTTAAAGAGCAGCTGTGTCTTGATCACTCATCGGCAACAGTCACAACTCACCCAAACACTGCTCCGAACATGAAGCCACCTGCCAGTCCCTGCAGGCCCAAGTGCATTCTGAAAAGGGCTCCTGTGAAGGCTAAAAAAAAACCACAGACCCACTGAAACCACAAACAGCCCCCCATCAGCCATCACATACAAACAGAAGGAGCTGCTTTGTGGCATTTCTCCTCTCCGTGAGCCAACATCTACTTTTAACAGAGCAGAAACCAAGTGCTGTGGCCAGCGGGAGGGACCCTCACCATACAGTCACCATGGTCTCTGCACTATAACGTTGCACAAAGCTCCTTCTGCTTCAGAAAAACTCCCCAAGAAATGCTAAGAAGTATCTATGAAAGTAAAACGGAGCTCTCTCCAGGCTGAAGCATGATCCCTCCCCCTCTTTTTCTTTTACTCAACAACAGCTAATAAGAGTAGCTGCCATGTAAGGCAGAAAAGATCAGTGAAACACATATCTCACTGTAAGGGCAATAAAGCCTGTGAAACTGAACAAGCAGATCACCTACCTGGAGCCCTCTTGCCAAAAGCGGACATGCAAAACTTAGCGTGAAAAGGGTAGTTTATAAACAGCACACTGGACTGTTATAAAGAGCAGAAATAAGAAATGCTTTCCCTGTTAAATAGGTGGCTATGAGAGCAGGTTATGCACCAAGTGTTGCCTTTACCCTACATAAGCATTTTTCACACAAAAAAACTCCAGCAGGTATTTTGAAGATGAGCTGATAACCACAAAACTCCCCAGTTATTTCAGAAGTGCATTGATATTGCTCCGTTACAAATAAAGGCACGCTGCAGTTAAACAGCGAAGCAAAGTCACAATGGCAGTCAGTAGAACGGGAAGCAAAACCCAGAGCGCAGAAGCTAGAGACCCACTCAAATCCAAGAGATACGGATTTCTGCTTATGCTTTTCTGCTTACAGCCCTTGTGCATAAAGAGAAAAGTACAGAAGGTTATAGCAGCCTTACCTCCTGCTGAAGCAAAATTACTGATGGTGGTTTTATTGCGGTACACAGTCAGACCAGTGCTCACCATGCTGCAAAGGTAAGGCACAGAAGAAGTCAGCAGTTGCACATGGAAAAAGACAGGTAGCAAGACACACCCTGAAATAAAGCTGGATGTCATTAAGCCAATCCTCAGGTTGCCTCTAACTGCCTTGCTGCCCATCTATCCAGAGTGCACACGCGCCAGCCACAAGTGCCTTGATTTCTGTGACTTTACCGCAGGCAGCTGCACAGACAGAGGCCAGGGAATACCAGGATTCCTGGCCTGGGCCTGGGCTAGTTTTTCTTTCTCTTTTTTTAATAAAAGATTTTTTTTCCCCATTGTATATTCAAGGATAAAAGGAATTTGAGCAAGGAAAAGGTCCTGTCAGTCAGCCAGTTCTGATGCAGGACCTTTACACCTGGAAGATTAATCCACATGTCGGTAAGATCTTGCCTGACAGACAGTCCCCACCACTGCAGCCAAGTCACACTCATGATGTCAGCAGGGTCACCTACTCTCATGGGAAGAGATTTCTCACCAGGGTACGTACACCATCTCCTCCAAAAACATCAGTTAAGCCCCAAAACACTCTGTGTTCTCAGCTCAGCAGCCACATCCTCCCCAGCGCTTTAGTGAGCCTCCTGCATGACATCTACAACTCAACAGCAATCTTCATCTCCTTCCCAACACTGTAACATCACCCCAGCCTTTGTACAAGGTAAAACCAAACCATTTGGTTTTAAACGGCCAAACTCAAAATTCGCACAATGGCAGATTGAGATCCTCAACTTGAACTTCACAGAACAATTAATGCTGAGTGGCAAGTATCTTCCTTCAAAGCCTTTTACGAAGTGGTGGTGAGAAAGGGCGCTGATCAGACTGCAGGGGGGACATCTGGTGGAAGACGACGAGGTTACATGTCAAGCCCAGGAAAATCTAAATAAATCAAAAGCTCCAGGACAGAAAGCCAACAGTATGCTAACTAAACCTAAGAACAGGTACCAAACCAAAAGAAGACAAAAAAAAACACAAGCCAGATTGAGCAAGAAATTCAGGAAGGAGCAAAAAAAACTTCGGGAGACAGAAATATAAAATAATGCCTGTCAATACTGCTGGCATCTTAAAAGCAGGAGGGGAATGTAAACAGAACATACCTGCAGGCATAGTCAATGCAGGTTTCGGACTACACATAAATTTACCACTACGAATGTCAGGGAAGGAGATATTCCTAGTTTAAAAGGGCTTTAGTCGGAAGCGCATGCTTAGTTTGATGCTATGTTGTCAGAAATGCACCGAAACATCTCAGGGAGAAAATCAGGGAAGCAGAACACTCTCTGTGCGTTGGCTGTGCATGTAGGAAAAATTTGAAGGCCTAAAGAGGTACATACAACTGGCAGGTCTGATGTTCAGCAACTGCTTAATAATAAGACAATCATCTGCAACCACTTGAGGACTAGAACAAAGAATTGTAAGTAATGCTAGTGTATACAAACTAGGAGTAATGAGACATAAGAAGAAGGAGAAAAATTAGAGTAGGATAGAAAGCTCTTCCAGAAACAGCCAACATTCTGTAACACTCTCCCAGAGAAAAATGCAAAAAAAGAGAGGAAGCCAAAGCAGAAAGAAGTCATCAAGCACAGGAAAGAACAGTACTTGCATCGATAACAGCATGGATTAGAAGTAAGGAACAGAGCTTTTCCCGTTTTAGTTTTTGTGTTCGTTGATAAGACTTGAATTCTGGGATAATTACAAAAGGTTAAATCCTCTCCATGTTCACGCCTTATCAATCAGACTTACTGTTAACACAACACACTTCAAGCCCCAATCAATCACCAGTACTCTCTCAAGGAGCTGCAAGCACTGCCGGCACGGAGGGCTCCTTGCCACGAGTGCTTAAGCATAAGCCAGCTCTTCTCCCACTGCCATCAGGAAACACTTACTTGAATACTGTCACAAAAGCAGCTACTCTCCAGCTCCAGCGCCAGCCGTAGCGGATGAAACCCCTGAGACCGGCCCGATGTGCAGATTGCTAGGGGAAGAGAGGAGAAAGGTTACAGATCACAGCACTGCTCCTCCTCGCCAGCACCACCAGCCCCCTGCAACCCAACCTGGGGTATTCCCCACGGGTCATGGGTCTGATGTCACTTGGGAATGATACCCTGACCTTTAAGGATGAAGTCAGCCATCTTCGAGAGGAAAAGCCACTCACATTTACCCGAGCCACCAACAGCAAAACCAAGGACTGGTTCCAGTTTGTAATGTCAACTGGTCTTTCTAATCCCAGTGCTGAAACACAACTGGGGAGCCAGGGAGAGCTTTCTGAGGACAGTATGGGACAGTAATGGAGAAGAAAGGAGGGGAAGAACTAGAAACTAGTTCTCAATTATTATGAATTTATAAGTATTAATAAATAATAATCATTAATAAATGATAACCATAATAAGTAAATAACAACCACCTACTTTAAATGTTAAGAGACCATCAAGCTCTGCAGTTTAGCACAGGCGCTTAAAAGTTTGGCAATAAGCAGCTTTTAAAAAGATGTGATAAACAGAAGCTTCATAAAAATTAAAAATATTCCAGTTAATGCCATGAAAGAGAATAAATTCTCTCTTCCAGTGCCTGTGGTGTAAGTGCTTAGCCCAGGTGCAGATATGCAAGCAGGTCAGCAGAAGGACAGAGTGAAGCCAGGCACTGATACTTTGCAGACAGCTACGTTGGAGCCAAATCTAAATAGTGAACAATGTAAAATTAGGCAGATTTTAAAACTGTTTTTTTCTAATAATCCAGGTAATCAGCATTTTAATTGACGAAGAAACCCTTAAATGTTCAAATACATCTATAAAATGTCACCAATGTCCTTTGTTGTGAGGCATAGCGATATGCCAGAAGAATTTTAAGTGGTCTTTCAAAATAACTCACGTTAATAAGATGACACCACCAGTTCGACAGTATGGAGTGAAGTCTCTTGCCAACATACTAAAATTTAAAAGCCAAAAGGCTTTTGAAGACATACGTTTAATTAGCCATGTAACAGCATGGTAAATGTTGTTACCAGCTTTTTCTGTAAGTAAGGACAAGCTCTTTTAAGTTAACCAGAGGGCATTCGCGTCACACGGAACAGCCGGGTCAC
The DNA here is from genome assembly GCF_000687285.1 of Phaethon lepturus. Classification (NCBI taxonomy): domain Eukaryota; kingdom Metazoa; phylum Chordata; class Aves; order Phaethontiformes; family Phaethontidae; genus Phaethon; species Phaethon lepturus. Next base: position 28,624 of record NW_010547077.1, read on the forward strand.
ACGACAGGTGATCAGGCAGACCGTACGTACTTACACACGTACGTACTTACACACCTCGGCCTTTCTGCCGCCAAGAGCATCAAGGCGCGGCCGGCCCGCAGGGCAGCGCGCCCGGCACCGTGCCGATACAAGGCCGCTCGGCCGCCCGCGGACTCTTGGGCCACCGCG
>NW_010547078.1:0-224 GCF_000687285.1 Phaethon lepturus
TCCTCCTCCGTGCCACTGCCAGCCCCACTGTGCCTAACCCCCTCAGGATGGGTGGGTGAACCACAGCAAGGGACAGAGAAAACATTTAATGTTTGAGCATTTCGGATGGGAGGGTATCCCAGGTTCAGGTGTCCCAGGAGGGTTTCCGGCCCCTCGCCGCCCGCTGCTCCGTAGTGGGGAACCCATTGTTACTCTTCTGGATCCCGCGCTGCCACCACGGGGGC
>NW_010547078.1:406-680 GCF_000687285.1 Phaethon lepturus
CCGCGGGGTGCAGCCCTCACACAGGCCCCGTCCTGCCCTGCTTGGCCGTGGTGCCGCCTGGCCAGGCACCCTGCCCACGGGCACCCACGGCTGGGGACCGCGCTCCGCCGGGACACTCCTGCCTGGAGCAGCAGGGACGCTGCTGCCAGGCTCCTTGGGGCTGCTCCCCTCCGGCCCCATGGGGCTGCTGCTCTTCAGTTCCATCCGGCTCTTCCCGCAAAGTCCCGCAGGACTGCTTCTGCCCCGCACCACAGAGCTGCTCCTTTTGAGCCCA
>NW_010547078.1:754-990 GCF_000687285.1 Phaethon lepturus
AAGGACCTGCTTCTTTCCGGGTTCATGGGACTGCTCCTCTCCACTTCCATCAGGCACGTCCTTCCCGGCTCTCCGGGGCTGCTCCTGTCTGGTCCTGCGTCCTTGTCCATGTTCCCTTCTGCAGCGTTGTACATATCCATATCCACTGCCGGCAACTCTGCTCCAAGGCACTGGGGCCACAGCCTGTCACCCAGCAGCCCCAGCTGGACCTGCACCTCGAGTTTGGCCGTGAGGAG
>NW_010547079.1:0-502 GCF_000687285.1 Phaethon lepturus
GTGGCCATCAGCCTCTGTACTGACCGCGAGGGCCGCAACCGACTACAACAACCAGCTTTGTATCACTGGAAACCCGAGACCAATGCAAAAAAGGTACTCTCCCGTCACGACAAAGACACCATCCGTGAACTGTATTGCTGGATGAATCGCAAGAGGAGAGGACAAAATGGCCAAAATATACCTAATCGTTACACTTTATTTTGTGGCGTTAATTTTGTTAACTCTTGCTGTAATTATTCTTTTGTTATATGTGTGTTTACCTTGTGATTATCATTGTGGACAATCACCTCCTGCTTCTAATCCCCCCGAGCCGTAAACAAGTTCTCAAACTTGGCATGGGACATGTTTCTGTTATGTAGCATGTGTTAGATAACGCGGCCTGGGACATGTTTCTGTTTTGTAGAATCTGTTAGATTTAGATATATTATAGTTATAAGGAGATGTTGTGAACCAGTTAAAAATAGCTGTAGTTACCATGTGCATGTATTGTCACTTCTACCTT
>NW_010547080.1:0-812 GCF_000687285.1 Phaethon lepturus
CAACCTAGGGATTCTATGATTCTGTGATTCTGAGTCAGCCAAGGCAGCAGGCTGGCTCAACGGACTGTTCCGGTTAAATGCCTGGATAAAGTACGAGTACCCTGGTATAACCTCTCTTTCTGCAAGACCGTTGTGCTGCCTTATATGATCGCTATACGTATGGAACGTAACCTGCAGCTGAAGGATGGGAGTGAGCTGGCAGATTTTTTCCTGGCGTTTTTTGGCTCTTCGGAACTGTGCTACTGAACTGATGAGAGATGGGGTCAAACATATAGACACTGCTATCCCTCTGCATCCCTCAGACCTGCTTTTTGGGGGCAGAAGGTGTACAGGTCCATAGGTCCCAGTAAAGCCTCTCCCAACACAGTTATCATTGGCAGGTTTCTAAGATTAGAAACTTGCAATTGTCTTCCTCACCTCTCTGGTGCTCCAGTTTCCCAGTCTTACGCCCTATCTCTCAAGTATATTGCAAGGTTTTCAGATCCAGAAATCTCACCGTTAAAAATGCTAAGTTTCTGAGCCTTCAGAATTATATTCAAGTATATCACAAATATGACAAATTGCATCCTAACGAAACAAGAACTAGCTGAGACAACGGAGCATTTAAAGCATCGGTAGACAATCCCACTAAACCCTTAGTAAAGTGCATCCTAACGAAACAAGAACTAGTTGAGACAACGGAGCATTTAAAGCGTCGGTAGACAATCCCACTAAACCCTTAGTAAATACAAATATTGATGAAGCACTTGAACGGTAGTTACAACTAGCATAACCACGCATGAAGCTGCAGCAAGGCCAAATTTTTCACAGGA
>NW_010547080.1:824-2559 GCF_000687285.1 Phaethon lepturus
AGGAATGCCAACCAATTCCTTCTACCAACTGCCTCTGAGAAGAGGAGTAATCTGGCAGATCTCTTGAGGAAAAGGGACCAAAAAACTCCTTAGCTGCATTGCCATGGAAATACAATTACAAAACAGAGCACTTCCTGCTTCCACAGGCTCCAGTGCTTCACAGCTCAAAGGCATCATAGAGCACGAGATGTAACAGACCCCAGAGCTCAGGTGACAGTAGAATTCAGTTGCTGTCCCCTTTCTGCAACTTTTCCTGAAGTTCAGCTCATTTCTGTGAGATTCAGCATGCTCTTGCTGTAATACTCTTATTATTTTGCATTTGTTCCTGACTCTGCCCTTCTCTGTTCCAGCTGGGAACAAAAGCAGGAGTACTGAAATGTCATATGAAAGGTTGTGGTTTTTTTCTCTTTTATTGAAGTGAAACAGAAAATTCCAGAAACCTCTTGTGCGAGCCTGTTTTTATAATGTTCTTAGCTTGGCTTTTGGATAACCAAGCAAGTCTTTTCTCCATTAAACCACCAAGTCTTTTGAGGGGCAGCCAATTGTCTATAGCACTCAACCTTCAAGTTTTCTTCCCCCTTTTTTTTCCCCTGAAATATTGTTAGGGTGGAACTATTCCAGCCTTCTTCAGCAGACACCCTAATGCCTCCTCCATTTCGGTATGCTATGGAAGAGGAACTGAACCAAGCGCTCCATGGAAAAGTTATCAGTGCAATCAAAGAGGCAAGCAGACAAAAGTCATAATCCTGCATACTTATTGGAGTGGGGTGTGTAAGAAGTTATTTGAATAAATGAGAATCGAAGGAAAACAGCGCTTTGTAAAATGCCTTCAGTAAAACTACCTGCTGCCTTTTATCAGGGACAAAAGTTGTAAACTGCCTATAAATATCCTTTCTATCTACAGTTTTATTTTTGCAGAAGGGCGGGGAGCTGTACTGTCACCCTGCACATATGTAGATTGTATCTTTTTTTTATACATTTTTTGCTATATATTGAACTACTGAGCTTGTGTCTGATGCTTCAGACTGGTTGGAGTCTCTCCCAAAACAGGTGTTCGCTGTGAAAATATTAAAATATTTTACATCCAAAATCTCTCCCCAGACAGCCACAATCGGCAGCCTGTGCCCTTTTAAGAGGTTCTCCCGGGCTTGGCACCACCTTTTTTAAACAGGCAGTTTATCTTCTGATAAGAAGCAGAAAGACTTCATTTACAGTTGTTTAATGCTATTAGAACCCATGCACGTAGTTTCCATAACAAGATAAGAAAAACAAGCCAAGTCTCCTGCGTAGGATTTTTCTGATCTCCAGGATATAGGAGCACACCTATGGTATCTCAGTGTATGAGTCACTGGGCTGCTGATGTCATGCAGTGTGTGCTGTTAGGCTCGGATAAGTGATAGAGTTCACTCCAAGACAATAGCTTCTGGTACACTCATGTACCACCTGCCCATTATGAAGTGGTAACCGGGATGAAAGTTATTTTGAAACATATTAAAAAAAAAAATTGCATTCAGAGATAAAAAAAAAAATAATTTTTTTTTCTATTTTTCCATTTGTAGCGCGATGCTGTTCAGCCTGCGGGAAGCACGTGGCTGCAGCGCTGAGCATGGAAACTGCAAAGCGGCACTGCCCTTGGTCCCCCCGGTCTGCCTCTGCCACTGGGCTCCCCGGGAGCCCTGCGAGCCTGCCCGGCTGTGGCAGCCCCGGCGCGGCGCCTCCCAGCACGCATGGAGGT
>NW_010547080.1:2590-3941 GCF_000687285.1 Phaethon lepturus
GGAGCGCGGCAGGAAGGTCTGACAATTTCAGCCGTTCCTCAAGGTCTCGGAAAGTTTGTTCTTAAATATGGCTCAGCAAACAAAGCAAAAGCCAGGCTCCCGAACACTTCGCAACGTTTAAATAAGAGTCTTGGCTGCTGCTGAGAATAGCATTTTACTGTCCAAACACGCGGTCGTGTGGGTGCTATCGGAGCGTCCACTCACACCTCCCAGCCCTCCTGACACACACAGGGTGAGGAGCCGGAGCAGTTTGTTTCAAGAAAAAAAGCATTAAGAAGCGGCTGAGCCCTTGGAGGATTGAAGATGAGGCTGCGCAGAGGTCCCCACCACGGGTGGGAACACAGAGAATGTCCCCGTGGATTGCAAGGATAGCTTTTTGCCTACAAAAGCATCAATCATCCGTGAACATCCGTCAGCCGGCTATGCTCCGTGGACCTCTGACATGAAGGCAATAAGTTAAATGTGTTTGGTTAGGTGGGTGATCATTTTGCTTGCCTGTACACATACATGTGAATGATACTAATCTGGATAGAAAAAAATGAATGTTAGTACTGTTAAGCAGCCAACAAATCTAATTTCTCTTTCAGTTAGGAAGGAGCCCAGATATTTTCCCCTTTTTGTTACTTGGATCTTTGTGTATAGCACGATACATTGCTTTTTGCTATGGAAAAAGAGAAGAGAATGTGTTCTAAGTGAGAAGACAGTCTTCTCATCATTCTGCCCTTGAAATGCTCCATTATTTTTTTTGGAATTTTGGAAATTTGAGTTTTGGAAATTATGCTATGGAAAAAAAAAATTGCTATGGAAAAAGAGAAGAGAATGTGTTCTAAGTGAGAAGACAGTCTTCTCATCATTCTCTCCTTGAAATGCTCCCGCATTTTCTTTCAGTGGAACAACCCATACAATTAACAACCAGGGCACTGGCCCAGTTTTAGAGAGTTTGACATCTAATGCAGGTAATACATACTGCCTGTCAAAGCTGGTCAGTGGTGCAGCCAGCCCCACACGAGGCTCCACCTTCTCCTCACCACACTCCCCACTGGACCATAGCTACTAGGATATCCACACACCGTGACATACCTTTTTGAGACTTGGACTACTAAAATGCAATGGCAGTTCAATGTCAAAGTCATTTTTTCCCCCTCACATCCAATGTTCCCTCTTACATTCTGCATTACAAGAACCAGGTCCTGCTCCCTGGGATTTCCAAAGGCCTCTTTCTCTTAAAAGCTTCCTTCGCTTTTACCCTATGGAAAAAGCAACTCCAGCCATTCTCTTCCTTCTGGCTGGTCAGGGGAGCCCATTCCCACATCTTCTAGGATCCCATTTTTTCTGCAAATAACTCTCTTTC
>NW_010547080.1:3972-21252 GCF_000687285.1 Phaethon lepturus
CTCTTTCTCTGTGTTTTCACCTTACAAATAATTGCCACTGCATGACACTATCCAGAGAAAGCAAAATCTCATTTACTTAACTCACTTTTTCCATAGGAATCGTAACTACTAGAAAATAGTCATATGTTGCCACCTGTGTGAACTCTGAAGCAGGAGGAAGATAAGTTCATATGAGAAACTGAAACCAGGAAAACTTTATTCCTGTAAATCAGACCAGTCATACTCTCTGGTTTTGCTGTTGAAACTATCAACCATTTGAAGCAACGCTGTTAGTACTATTGAGAATTTACAGTTTAGAAAGAAACTATGCACTCAGCCACATGCTAACCTTCACTCAGAAAAAAGCAAATGTGCACCAGTCAAAGAAATCATCATTCATTCTGGATAATTTGCAAAGAAAGAGGAAAAGGCTAAGCCCAACAAATATTCATAGAATCATAGAATAGTTTGGGTTGGAAGGGACCTTCAAAGGTCATCTAGTCCAAACCCCCCTGCAATGAGCAGGGACATCTTCAACTAGATCAGGTTGCTCAGAGGCCCGTCCAACCTGACCTGGAATGTTGCCAGGGATGGGGCATCTACCACCTCTCTGGGCAACCTGTGCCAGCGTTTCACCACTCTCAGTGGGAAAAATTTCTCCCTTAGACCTAGTCAAAATCTGCTCTCTTTTACTTTTAAGCCATTACCCCTTGTCCTATCACAACAGGCCCTGTTAAAAAGTCTATCCCCATCTTTCTTGGAAGCCCCCTTGAAGTACTGGAAGGCTGGAATAAGGTCTCCTTGGAGCCGTCTCTTCTCCAGGCTGAACATCCCCAACTCTCTCAGCCTGTCCTCACAGCAGAGGTGTTCCATCCCTCTGATCATTTTTGCATCCTTCCTCTGTACCCACTCCAATAGCTCCATGTCTTTCCTGTGGTGTCGGCTCCAGAGCTGGATGCAGGACTCCAGGTGGGGTCTCACCAGAGCAGAGTAGAGGGGCAGAATCACCTCCCTCGACCTGCTGGCCACACTGCTTTGGATGCAGCCCAGGAGACAGCTGCCATTCCAGGTTGCAAGCAAACATTGCCAGCTCCTGTCCAACTTTTCATCCACCAGTATCCCCAAGTCCTCCTCGGCAGGGCTGCTCTCGATCCCTGCATCCCCCAGCCTGTACGGATACTGGGGGTTTCCCTGACCCAGGTGTAGGACCCTGCACTTGGCCTTGTTAAACCTCATGAGGTTCACATGGGCCCATTCCTTGAGCTTGTCCAGGTCCCTCTGGGTGGCATCCCATCCCTCAGGTGTGTCAACCGCACCACTCAGCTTGGTGTCATCTGCAAACTTGCTGAGGGTGCACTCGATCCCACTGTCTATGTTGTTGATGAAGATATTAAACATACAGGTCCCAAGATGGACACCTGAGGGACACCACTTGTCACCGGTCTCCACTTGGACATTGAGTCATTGACCACTACCCTCTGGATGTGACCATCCAACCAATTCCTCATCCACCCATCAAATCTATATCTCTCCAATCTAGAGAGAAGGATGTTCTGGGGGGCTGTGTCAAAGGCCTTACAGAAGTCCAGATAGGTGACATCCGTAGCTTTTCCCTATTCACTATAGTTTATACCTGACTATCTGATGGATGGGTGATTAAATGGATGAGCAGAATGTGTTCTTTAGAGGATCTCTAGACAAATGCCTTGAGTATTCATAGTTTCACGTTCACAGGCCATAGCCTTTTGCACTGGCCCATTTTACTGATAGCAGATACAAAGAATGTCTTCCTTGTACAACTAAACTACCTAGTAGAAATACTCTGCCAAAACATTCACAGATCTTGTGGATTCCTTTGCAAATTATTATGTAAACATAGGAAAAACATATTTTGCTTATGCTACAAAGATTGAGGGATGACAAAGAAGGCATTAGCCTGCTGCCTAGTCAGTGCTTGGTGAACCCAGGCTGTGCAGTTGGATTAAACCTCTCTCTCAGAGCCTCCAAGCGGTACACTGCTTGCGGTGGTTGTGCAGAAGATGGGGTTAAGAACTGGAAGATAGGGAAGGTTATCTGAGGACAGGATCAAAGTTCCTTCAAGGAAAGCATTCTTGGGTGAACAAGCAATCATCTTCAACCACCAGACTTGCCTTTCTGCTTGCTCGTAAGTAATCTTCGATCAAGTGCAAGAGGTGATTTCCTTGGCCATGGTCAAGGATCATTTGACTCCTTTTCATGAGTCAACAACCAATTTTTTTTGAGTAAGTACCTTTATTGTTGTTGCTGTTGCTGTACTCAAATATGGGGTATGTAATCTGCAGTCACAAGCCTTAAGGCAGGCTGACAATCATACCTGACAGAGTTACTAATGTTGCCTATATTTCATTAATGCTCTACAGCTTTGCCAAAAACACCTTTCTTGGCTTCCCTCAGTATTCCTGCCTTTATAATGGGGGGTAATTCAGATGCTGAATGAAAAGCAATACATTTTTAATATTAGTATCCTACCTAGTAATTTTGATGGGTTTCAGAACAGTTGCTCATGACTCAGACATCAGTGGTACTGGTATGACATCATCATTAAAAGTAATGCAAATGTGGAGTGTCATTTATTTAGCATTTGTTGACTGGGCACTTCAGTATGAATTCCTCTTGTCTAATGAATACGAGAATGCACAGGCATCTGTGTGATCTTATTTATTACTCAGAATCATGTATTTTGGGACTAGTCTTCTATAGTGTTTTCATTGCTGAGCTGGCTCAATATATACTGTAATGCAATTTACAAATTCCATGAACTGGGGATGCATCATCAGGAAAGGGTCTGAACAGATTCCCTACAGAAGGAATTAGATTTCTTTTTTTGAAAAGGAGAGTAAAGTAAACAGGAAGAAACAAAGTACAAATTACACCTTGAATTGGAAAGTGGGGAAGAATACATTGTTTGATCTCGGGACATCTTTGTGCTGTTAATGTAAGGCAATGATGACCAAAAAAACAACCCCAAAACCCAAACCAAAATGAAATACAATCCTGGAATGCAAAGGGATATTTCAGTTACTGAATTGTTGATAAGCCTCATCAACATCTCATCTGAAATACCTTGACCATGAAAAGAAGAATACCAACTGGGATAGGTGCAGACATGGCTGCTGAGATGTTTGAAAAATGAAGTCAGTCCAATGGGAGAAGGCCATGGAAATTATTTCACTCATTTGCAGGAGGCTGACTAGCAAGACAAGGGCTGCTCTCTGTCAGTGCTAGAAAGTAAACAGCGGGGTCACGGGAGTGATCTCAGCTCATCCGCAACACACACGTGAAAACAACTGGCTATGAAGAAAGTAATGTAGGGAACTAGAGAAAAGTTTTTGCCGTCAGACTGGTACTCTATAGAAATAATAAGAGCAAAAAACCAGTTTGGTTTTGACCTCGAGCTGTTAGTGAGATGAAAAGTTGTTTACTGTGATAGCAGAAAACAGGGCTTGAAAATGCCGAAGTTCTTCTCTAGTCCTACTTAATATTTGTTGAACTATATTTGCACAACCTGAAAAGAACATCTGCAGGATATGGAGAAAATAAAGGAATCACTCTAATGCAGTTCATGTGAATCACTCAAATGCTTAAATATGGTCGGTTGGATCCATAAGATTCCACTGGAAGCCAAATATTGCTGTCAGACCTGTGTAATCCTGAAGTACCTCATGGATGCCCACTGCTTCTGCTGAGCAGGGTGACACAGGGCTGGCTGTTTACTGGTAGGCACTGCTCTTCCCCCTTCAGCCCCTTCCACCACCAGCCTGGCATGACCCCAGGCTGCTGACCCATGGGGCCTCCCAGCAAGCACAGCTGTCCTCCAGCAACCGCAAGGTGCCTGACGCTTTCAAGCCGAGAATGAACACGGGGACTTGGTAACATTGATTTATGGTTGAGAACTAAGAGTCCGTAATTAAGTTGGTGAAGATACCTGTATTCATTTGTTTAGCAAAGATGGCCAGAACACTGAAAGGCTACATGACTTTAAGTGCTTAAAACAAATGAAGTCCACTAACTTTCAAACTAAGAAAGAGGAAGAATTTTACCCGTGCATCATCTGTTAACTCTTTCATAAGCAATTTTCTTTGGCTAATGCTGAAATACCTATTCATGTACATTTCAGAGTTATACTGGCATTCATACATAACCAGATAAATGAATATCTGAACATAGTCAAGGATCTTACCAAACCAACTGGAAAAGACCCAGAAAACATATGGCAACTGTTGGTGACAACTTTCCAACAATTATTGAGCATGCTGTTTTTACATTACTGCCAGGACCCTAATTGAGAACAAATACAAAAGCCAGGTCCCATGGTAATCTATAAACCACTCAACTAGTCAATGAAAAAAACAGAGTGGAGTGCAAGCCAGTAAAAAAACAAAAAGTGAAATATATAACGCATTCTTAGCATTAGTGGGTCATGCAATATGAGTGGAGAATTTGCAATTAGGGGAGACTTGGAGAAAGATGAGAGAAGATAGTCACTGAAATAGAAAAATTCTTAAAACTGGAATGACTACAAAGCTTGGAACTGTATTTCTTAGAAAAGCTTCAGAGATGTTACGTTTCTCTTCTCTGACATAAAATAAGAGCAAAGACACATTCACCTGTATCAGGAAGTAACAGGTATAAATCTTGTTATGCAATTTGATCTTGGAATTTATTGCTCCAGGATGTCAGTGAGGCCAAAAATCTAGATAAACTGTAATAATAATTATATTTTCAGAAAGAACAAAGATATCCAGTATTGTAGCAATTAATATTACAAAAGCATAAGACAGTGTATTAAATTATTTTTCAGAATTTATCCCAATCTTCAACATTTCCCAAGGAACAGAGGAACTCCCATCTATCAGATGAGGTTCTCATGCTTTTTAATTTTCTTTTAATTATCTGGTTTTAGCCATCTTCAGAATAGACACAAAAAGCTATGCTCTTACATTGGCAATTCCAGCATTAAAACTTACACAGAAAGTAGGAGGAGGCATCAGGAAAATATATTATCAGAAGAGAAGAAGATGAATAGCGGTTTTAAAGCTTATTAGTTCTTGCTCCACTGAAGGCAAGAAAATACTTACTATGTCCTCTGCACACGTACTGAGGAATATTCACAAACCTTTACTATGTTCCAGCATTATGGATTAATGAGGATATGACACAGTTAGCTAAGAGTATCTCCCTATTAACCTTAGAGGTTAACCAAGACAGTTAATACATCAGCCTTGATGGCATTACCTGGTGATTGTAGGTCAGGCTTTTTGCCAGCACTTACCCACTAAGTGCACTCAAAAAGAGTAAGAAAAATAAGAGAAATGGCTGTCAGGTAGAAATGGATATAACTTGGAGGGACAGGTGTCTTTAATTAAAAAATCACTGCAAGAACTGTCCCCAAAGATTCTCCATAAGACACGTATTTTGACCTGTTCATTTGTTGTCTACAATTTCAAAAAGCTATAAATTAAGCTCTCAGGCGGCAGGGCTGCTATGTTGACTAGCCACAGGTGTGTAGTGCCATCTGAGATGCCCTTTGAGCTGGCAGTTATAACACAGCACCTATGGGAGGGAGGCAGGTACCCTTCTCCAAGGGCAGTCAGAGACCAGGCGAGCTACTTGAGGGTATCCCATACGGCACCAGACATCTGTGGGTGACTGAATCTAGCCCCCAGGACATACAGCTTCACCAATTTCAATAGAACAACATTCATTTATGATGCCTGAGAGCGTAGCTGAAAGTATTATTCAGAACTATAGCACAGTATAATTAAAAGTTGTCTGTTAGCCAAAGTTTATAATTAAAAACAGGGCGACAAGAGTGAACAGTAGTCTCTCATGTTTTGCTAATGTTATTCAGAGATCAGGCTTTAAAACTTTAGCCTTCGTTCTGAATGAACATGACATGCTGTTTATCAGCAATTAGGATACTTTCAGCTCTCTGAAGTCTTACAGAGGAGGAGAGGAAAAACAAGAATTAAGAATCATGTTATTACCTTTATGGAAAACATATAAAGGAAACTTGCATGAGTTTCTTGTTACATAATTCTAAAAATCCTGACTAAAACCAAATGATACTCTCATACTGATATCTGTTAAAATAAAGGGTAATCAGCCAAACATGTTAAGTCCAAAAACAATTTTTTTTTTTTGGTATGTGTTTTTTAATACTCATCTTCATATCTACTAAATTCATGACCAGAGCTGCTGTCTGATCTGGGAAGGCACAGCAGTGTGGAACTGCACCAATATACATCTTAAAGTTCAGTGCCTTTATTCTAGGAAAATATAAGTCTGGGAAAGAAATGTCATAACCTTCCACTGACAGGATTTTGCATATTCTTCTTCTCCAATGACAAGAACTGAAATGACATTGTATGAAAGTCAGACAAACATAAAGTGTTACGGAACTCTAGTATAGGATCAAACAATTTCATGTACAACACCTCTCCCTGTATAATTCTTGGTAGTATTTCTGGCTTAGCAGTTATATACCCATCTCCCCATCATGAAAGATATTTTCTTCCTGTTGGTATGTAAAAGTACAGCACAAAAAAGGAATTGAACATCCAGGGAAAACAGTAAAGCAACTGTACAAAACATTGCGACATCATGAAGTAAAAAGAAAAGAGAGAGAGGTAAAAGGGGGGGATATATTCGTTGCTGTTTCCTAAGTGTGTGTGGTTAATTGTAACAGAGGAAGGCAAACTTTTCTGAGAGAATTGAAGACTATTTTTAGAAAGGATAATATCTCACAAGCACGAGATAAGGAATTCCAACAGTGCAGACCAGGACGGTCTTCAACATGAATTTTCTTCTTGTAAAGTGAGATTGAGTTTTAAGCATTTATTAGAAGTCGTCACATCAGTTCCATGATTCTTACCAAGTGTCAGTAAAGTACAGGAAATTGGTGTATAGAGACAGATAAACAGATAAATCGATAAACAGATGGGGGGGAGTGAGTGTGCGTGTGAGTGCCTGCGTGCGTGTGTGCACCTGATGACAACGCTGAAGCAGTCATGAGGACTCCTGATGACAAAATTGAATAAAAGCCCATATAAGATACTGGTAACAGATGTCATCTCCTGCAAGCATCCTGATAGTTTAGCATTTTCCCCACTTGACATTATAATTTGCAAAAGCAGAACGTAAAGCTCTACAAATTCTAAACATATGCATCCAAGAAGCAGAAGCAGCCAAGAACCGACTCCCTATCAATAAGTAAACTTTGAGCAGAAAAGCAGACTTCTCCCTGTTTTCAACCTTTCAACATGCTTATCTGGAAATGGACTTTTTCCCCGCCCTGTTTTCGACTCTCCCCTCTTCCTCCCCACCCAGGAGCTGGAGGAGCCTTGCCAACTCCTGGGTACTGCTCGCTCTTGTTCAGTCCCTAGGAAGCCGATCTCCCGTCTCAAAGCAAGTCAGCTGCACAGCAAGGAGACGAAAAAGGCCCAGCTAACCCAACTGCATAGGGAGCGTAACGAAGCACCTTTATCAAACCATGGTGTGGTCCTGAAGGTCTCTGTTGTCTCTCCTCCCAGGCAAGGGTGGGTTTGGTTGCTTTCACTAGCTCACCAGCCCGCATATAGCTACGCTGCTGTCCTGAGGGCAGGGTGGGAGGACACTAGCCAAGAGGATGCTGGCGCTGTACCAAGCAGCACAAATAACTTCCCTCTCTTACTTATGTCATTCCTAATAGAACAGGTTAAAATATAAAATGTTTTTTCTTTTCTTTATTCCCCCCTCCGCCCCCGCCATGAAATTTTGCCAAGATGTGAGGATACAGACCCAGGCGGCGGGGGGTGGGACGGAGGGACGGACGGATGGACTCTGCTCTCAGCACTGAGCCTCCATCTGCTTTGCAGGGCAATGCTGCAAGAGCTCAAAACTTGCTGAAAAGCTGCAGCTTAGCTCTAAAGCTTCTGACCCTACCTTAGTAGCAGCACACTTAATAGCACACCTTTAAGGGAACTGGACATCCTAAGCATAAATGAATCCACTTGGGGATTTCAGAAACGTCAGAAGAAACGTTGAGGTCAGATTTGTTATTCTTTTCAAGGTAGTCATACTTACCAATCATAGTGTCATTATCAAAAAGCTAGATAGCCCCACAGCCAATTTACTAGTACCTCATACTAGAAGAAAAAAAATCTCACTTGTACACAATGAAGCTATATAACATTTTCTTTGCCAAAAGAGCATGTGTTCACAAAACTTAAATATTAATCACTTAAATACTAATAACTGAAAATATGTTTGGAATGACAGGCACTTGGGAATGGTTAAGCATGCATCCAACATCCAGCAAGAAATCTTCCCTTGCGAAACACAAGCACAGGTCTGGGATTAAAGACTCAACATTTCCAGCTCCACCTTTGCAATGGCCTCTGTGCCTCGTCTTGAACAAGTCCCATGTCCGCTCATTTGCTGCCGTTGCTTGAAATGGGTGAACTCGATCCCCATCTTCACAGAGTTTTAGGGAGCTTTATTTACCCATCTCTGTAGCAGTGTTTTGCAGTGCTTCTGTGAGTCCTTTATGTAAATGTGTAACATAGGCACCCAGGAGAGAAAGGATGGGGGAAGCAGCTCAGCCCCTCTCAAAGCGAAACTGGACCTCCTTGCCTCATCACCTCTGGGTAATAAAAGTGTTGACTCCTCCTCCCACTCAGCACAATTATGTGGCATAGCTGTTCTTTAGTCAATGCAGTTTTAGATTACCCTCTCTAGTAGGCAATATTATTACGTTTATCTTCCCACTTATCAACCAAATTTCTAAACTTTAAACGGCCTATCATTTCTAGCTGAGTAACGAAATAAACAACATAATTCTACCAAGGCAATTAAGCAAACATTGCACAATATCACTACCTGAGGTTGTCAGTCTACCAGATACCTCTTATTGTCCCAGCTAACCTAACTGAAACTTGAAATAATTAGGAAATAGAACAATAGTGCCTCCTGAGCTGTAGACAGGAACAAGCTGGAAGGAACACTAAATGGGGACAAAAGATGGATGGTGACTGCGGATGCTGAGGGTCCACGTCAGTAATATATGTGGAAGCTGGGAGGGGATGCACACACAGGCAGGGAGCAGGTGCCATTGGTGTCAAGTCTTCCTGTGATTCTGATAAGGGCTACATTTTGGGTTATGTTTTCTGGTGTAAAAAATTGCCCAGAGGAAAGTGAGAGCAATATCCATTTGTCTTTTGACCTTCCTATGCTCCACCCTTATGCAGGCAAAAATTTTGAGTCTTGAACTAAAAAGGAATCAAATTATATGTTATTGTATCTGTTGAAGCAAAATGTTTAGCAAGATTGTTGAGGAAACCAACTCACAATTTTATATCAGTCAGTGCTAGGCTGTCATAAAGCACTGGGAAACAGCTGAAGTACAAGAGTAATGAGATTACGGAAAAGGCAGGATGAAGGATCAAGAACATTTTCATAAATGAAAGGACAGTAGAAAAGGGTGCTTATTCATCGGAGGAAAAGAAGGCAGATTTTCTCCTAATGAGAACTGAGGTCGTATAAGATAAGAAGATGGAAATACACAGCCCAAAGAGTCAAGTATTATCTAAGACTGAATTTCATCCTAGGGCAACAACAACAAAAAAAAGACTGACTATACTATCCAGCATATTTAGAATCTAGAATCTAGATATCTAGAATTTACTTAAATGAATTCACAGAAACTAGATGATTCCTTAATGAAAATGGATATTGAACACCTTTGATTTTCTTTCGTTCCATTTCTTGTTCTTTGCCTACTTCTACATTCTATTTTTCAATTTTGCTGAATCTCTCTTTGAATGCAATAGAGAGTGAGGGTTCTGTCATTCATTCCTATTTAATGTCTTATAGTCTCATTGGAACAGACTTTCTCTATATCAGCCAGCCTAAATATCTCTCTCTCTCGCCTCTGTCCTTGCCAACAGGTCAAAACAGAATTATTTTTATTCTCTTCATTTCCCCATATTGAAATTTTGAAAATATTCAGGCAGTTCCAGTTCCCAATTATCTGCCTTTATCTCCTTAAATTACTCATCGGGGACTCCTTGCAATCCATTTCCTACAAATGCCACAAGTAATTAGGTCTCCCTACAGAGTTATCATTTACCTGTGATTTTTACCATTTTTACTGAACCATGCCCATTACAACTGCATTGCTCTCTCCAGGTTTCCTCCACATTTTCTTGCTAAAGAAATGGATGGTAGTAGCATTCCAGGAGCAATTGAGTGTGAGTTGGCATAGTGTCACCGCACTTTTCTAGGTCCCATCCAGCTCCCTGAGTGCTTCTCAGGAGAAAAGACACGTGCGGTGTATCGGGGGGCCTCTCTGCACGCCTCTCCATCGCACCTCTGCCGCTGCCCTTCAGCTCCGTGGAGTGACAGAAATTTAGACCAGAATAGTTTGCTTGAGATAATTTAACACAGTTGTAGACAAAGCCTTTTCAGCAGGCTTCGTGTCAAAGCGTCGATTGTTTTACATCTGCAATTATACCGCAGCAACTCCCAGCGTGTTGTTTCTTCCCCAGAAATCTGGCCCTGATGGGTGCCAAGTCCCAGTCTCCGAGACGGATGGATGTTGCTCTTCGTCCCTGGCTGGCGTCAGCCCCTCGCAGCAGGAGTTCCCCCCACACTCCCAGGTGTACATATCTCAGCAGCTGTCTCCCCGATACGTCCAAATAATGACCTTATCTTCAGCCTTCCTCCTGGGCTCCCCCCAGCACCCTCCCGCTGCGACCGGTGGCTCCCCAGAAAGAGTGCGCTCTGCGCGGCCCCTTCGGGAACGCGCTCGCCGCCTTCTGCCCGCCTGGGAATGCCTCTTTATTCGCGCCTTTTAATCAAGCCGGATAAACGTTGTCAATGTAAGGTCGCTACCGCTCGCAACCTCTAGAACTTTTAACGTGTACCACATGTTCCTGCAGGACGGCCGGCTCACTCCGCGTTAGCGTAAAAAAAGACACATTGCAAAGCCATCCAACTGCTTTTGAAATCAAAAGGAATCTTTCCACTGGGTTTTATAAGAGCTGAATTGAGGCCTTGTGACCCTGCTGCAGCGAAGTATTTACACACATGCCAAACTCTAAGTATGCGAAGAAGCCCCATGAATTCAATAGGCTTCTCAGATGCTCAAGCACTTCAGTCAAGGCCTTAATGTTTTTTTTTAGGTTGCTGTAACAGTGCCCATGTTGTACAAAATAAAATCCATGGGAGAATTCCCCTTGCTCCAATGAAAGAAGAAATAGGCCTTTCTATTACCCATAGATGTATATATATAAAATGCGCCTGTTTACATACTTATGCGTACATATGTACATACATATATGAGCATCTCTTCTGCTTTTAGTATTCCTGGAAGCAAAGCTTTTACCTCATTTTTATGACTAACTGGTGAAATCCAGTGTCTGAACCCACATTCTTTACACCGGAAAATACTTCCTTTTGAATGCCCTTGTCCCGGTGCTGATGGGTGCTCTCCACCTTGGGACATTCTCACACAATAGACAAATAAAAAGCCTGAAGAACTTGAAAGGTAGAAATATTGGCCTTGGAAAGCTAAAATAAGAAATAAAGACATTTGGGGAACATGCTGAAAGATTTACCTCGGAGACCATCAAAAGGAAGAATCATTTCCTTTCCTGCTTTAGGGCAATGTTTATTTAGATTAAAAAGTAAAAGGTGCAGTGGAAATAAAAGTTTTCTGTTGTCTATAGAACCTTCAAATAAGCCTGCATCTTTTAATGGTGTTCAGGGGAAGTTTTAGGTTTTCCCCCTTCATTCCTTCATTCCCTTTCCCTCCTTTATCTCTCTCTTTTTTTTTTTTTTTTTTTGGTAATATGCAAGCTGAAAAATTCCTTACCGAAACTGAGTGAATTCATGTATATATAAGCTGAGCAGCTGTGACTCAGAAAGGGGCAATGCAGCATTTCAGCTGCAAAGTCTTCAGAAATGAAGTGAGAACAAGAAGAATTTACCTTGGGGTAAGGGCTGGCAGATTAACAGCAGAAGAGAGACTGAAACAGTATTTCCCCAGTTCTTCAGCGTCTGAAGGAAAAGACTGAATTGCTGCATTGCCTCACTGAAGAACAGATTCCTCCAGATTCACTGTAACCCATTTACAGCGGTACAGAAACAGGTGGTTAGGTAGATATAATTTTCTACTTAACTAGCAAGTTGTTTCTGCTCTATTTTTATTTGATTCTCCACAATACATAAATAAAATAAAATCGATAACATCTGTGAACATCACTGTCCTTCCTCTTCTATGAAATACCCCATAACCTTCCATAACTACCTTTATTGCTATTAAGCCTCATGTCAGGCTATCTTAAAACTTCTAGACCAGCAGGAAATATTGTCTGGATTACAAACACTTGGGTTTTTACAGCAGACAGCAGGCAGACAGAGGAGCAAACACTCAAATTCAGGGGTATCAAAAAGTTTATGACAGCTGTTGGGCTTTAACAGGCTTTTTTTGAGTCTTCTCTCTCCTTCACGTGCAAAACACCTGGGAAGGCAGCCAGCCAGCACGGACGGGCTCTGGAAGCTGAAAATCCATGGAGAAGAGCACCAATTTATCCTGGCAGATCCTCTGTTACAAACCTTGCAGGGGCTTACTTTCCATGCAAGTGGTCTGTGGATAAGGCCAATGTTGTCAAGCTTGTGTCAAGACCTGAGAGAGTTTCACCAGTGGCAAAGCCACTTCTGTACCCTCAGCAGCTGGAAACGACTCACCACAACAGTCCAAGGGCTAGCCCAGCATTTTGTCTGTGCAGTGCTATTTCTCATCGAGGACTAAAGAAGCGCAAGGATGTTTCCAGAAAGCAGCTGGCAGAGGCAGAGGCCGGTAGGGGAAGACTCCCGTGGCTGGTGAGGTCTTGTGGTACGGGTCAACGGGCATATTGCACTACAGCATGCTACTCGCAGCTCCGCTGCGGCTATGAAATATGGAGTAGAGTCCTGGACTATGACTTCTTAAGAGACAATTAGAATTTTTTGTCCATTTGAAGTCTCTGAAATGAGAGGGCTGTGGTCAGTGTTTTGCATGCCCTGGCTCTAGCAAGAGGACAGGTTTGATGGTGATAAGCTTTGGGGATAGAGGTGGAGGACTGAATAGGGTAGAGGAAGGCAAATCTGTGGCAGTTTCACTCAAAGCAACCACTGGGGACAGTCACTATGATGTACTGTCACCTCAACTGTGTTTAGGTGCTGCCTATGAGAGAGGTGTTTGGTGCTGAGCCAGAAAGCACATGAACAGCTTGTATATAATGTATATAATGACCTGGGGTTTAGTTCTTGAGTTCATTCCCTGGTCTTTCTGGACCTACCCATTTAGCCTAGATTATCCTCCCTCCACTGAAAAAAAAGCTATTTTCCTTAGCACTGTTAATTCCCATGCCTGTATGTACCAAGCACTTGTAGATCAAACTTAATTTGTGGAGTAGGTGTGCAAATGGACTGGATCTACAGTCTGCATTCTGGATGAGGTCAAAATTTATAATGTTTAATGGTCCCATTTCTTCCCCAAATTTATTAATCCCTCCATGAGAGATCACAAGGAGCCCTATAGGAACACATTTGCACACATAAACTGTGTTTCCTGTGTCACTACTTCCTCACTTTTCAGCCCGGTACAGGAGAATCAACAGTAACAAATCAAGCCCATCCTACACAGTTGCATACATCCACCTCTAAACCTGAACATGGAACTAAAAAACACAAAAGAGGTCAATTTGGGTACAAGCCTGATATATATTTGGAACTCTACAATCTTCCTAGATCTATGGCTAAACCTCATGTAGTTGCAGTACATGAGACAGAAGCATGCATGAGACATGAAGAACAGAGAGTTATCACTAAGAGGTAATTAGATTATGCTCTTTACTGTAGCTTCAGAGCAAGATATCAGCACAGGCAGTGTATACCAGGGTAAAGGCAAATCCAACACTGACAGCAATTTAGGCTGATAACCTTCTTTGTCCTCAGCTCACCTAGAGCACAGACAGGTTCAGGCGTAGCTGATGTGAGATTGATGAAGTAGCTCCCTCATGACTTCAGTCCTCACCTTCCATCTGAAAAGCAGTGTCTGTGAAGCCTGTGCTAGCCAGGCTTTGTGAATGTGGGTACATTCCAGGCATTTGTCTTGCCTTGATTTCAGTATCTGGTCCTCTGTGTGTAATCCTGCAGCCATATCCCAGTTTTCAGCAGTTTTTTCCAAACCTACCAGTTACTATTTGTCCCTCCAAAAAGCATGTGAGCTTTGCATATTAGCCCCCTCATATGCTCTGAGAAAGGTTGAATACTTGGTTACCCTGATCTGATTGATTATATTGATCTGATTTGGTTAAATGGTTCTCACAAATGCTGTCATTTCTTACCATCTGTGCAATTTTTGTTTATCTAACGTTTTTCAGCGGATGCTTCTAAGAGACTCAGGGGCTCAAGATTATAACATGATAAACATGATAAAACAGTCAGGATCCATAAAATCTAGTCTATTTTCTGCAAGCTTAAATCAGTCATGCAAAGATCCACTAGAGATTTCTAGTTCTAGCAAATGAAAAAAGTTGAAAGAAGTTATCTTCTGTGTCAAAATTACTCATTTCACTTGATAATTATCATGGACTCATGCTATATTTAGCTATCCATGGTCAGTACCATCATAATCCTTGTTTTTCTAGTCTCTTTTATTCCAAGCACTTAAGCGTTCTTTCTGCCATCAGCCTGAAAAAAGAGATCTATAAAATGTCCCATTTTTGTTGGCAAGTTTGGAAAAGAGATCAAAAACCTAAAGCCATGGACTTATTTCTTCTAAACAAAATATCATCACAGAATGTCAAGATTATTTTTTATACCCCTCTTCTTTCTTACTTGTATACTGCCTCCCACACCCACCTCCTGGCAAGTCAACAAGCTCTGAGAGCAGTTAGTCCCCATTTCCGTGACTCAATCTCAGAGCATTAAAGCCTTAAGCTTGGCAGGTGTCCAGGATGAAGAAATTTTAACAAATCTCCCACAAAGAGCACTCTAATCATAGCAAGCACTGAAGCCTTGAACATAATACTTCCTCCACATATAAGATTCCCAATTTGCTTAATGGCCTCCTCTCAAACTTTGCAGTATGATATCACAAATGTTCTTTTAAAAATCCCAAGTCCTCTCCCAACACATAAGCAGCATGTACAGCACATAAAGAAAAAAATATAATTTGCTATTCACTTCTGGCTTCTGTTGAGAAACCTTCTTCCAAGTCATCATTTATTGGAAAATAAAAAAGAAATACCATGTTCAAATTATCTTTCAGAGATGCCTCATCTTGTAATTCCCATTGCAACAACAGAGGCACATAATTCCATGAAACATTGTTGTTTATCTCTTTTTGGGTGACCTCGTCAAAGGTTATTTGGAAGAAGATGGAAACGCAGACTGATTTATTGGTAGCTGGAGTCTGTGCATTTCATGCAGAAATTCAAATGGTAGGCTCTATAACTACAGCTAAAGAGCCTCCATTCTGTAAGCTGTAAGTCATTTCCACAAACTTGGTCAGTTTTCTGTACCACACCATGCACTCAATCCTCCTGCTTTCTTTTATGATATGACCTGACACTGCTTCCTGACAGCTACATTCAGAGTAGCTACTACTCCACCTGGAGTCCTCCGTCCAGCTCTGGAGCCTTCAGCACAGAAAAGACATGGACCTATTGGACCAGGTCCAGAGGAGGACCACAAAGATGATCAGAGGGATGGAACACCCCTCCTCTGAGGTGAGGCTGAGACAGTTAGGGTTGTTGAGCCTGGAGAAGAGAAGGCTCCGGGGAGACCTTATTGCAGCCTTCCAGTACTTCAAGGGGGCTTATGAGAAAGATGGGGACAGACTTTTTAGCAGGGCCTCTTGCAATAGAACAAGGGGTAACAGTTTTAAACTAAAAAAGGGCAGATTTAGACTGGATCTAAGGAAGAAATTTTTCCCACTGGGTGGTGAAACCCTGGCACAGGTTGCCCAGAGAGGTGGTAGATGCCTCATCCCTGGGACATTCAAGGCCAGGTTGGACGGGGCTCTGAGCAACCTCATCTAGTTGAAGATGTCACTGCTCATTGCAGGGGAGTTGGAATAGATGACCTTTGAAGGTCCCTTCCAATCCAAACTATTCTATGATTCTATGATTTACAAATATATGCAATTGCACCCATTTTTATTCATACCTAAAAGGTGTGAACACCACCCAGCTAAATGAAATTTTACTGCATATATACATATCGATATATTTAGACTATGGTAGAACTGTAGAAAAGGCTTTGGATATTGTTTATCTGAAAATTTAAATTAACCTCTATGAATAATTTCAATTTATTTATCCAAGGAAAGATATATTATAGAAGCTATTTTCCTTATTTGTTGCTGTAGTTATGCCTTCCCCTTTACAGACAAAATGTAAGAGTAGAGATACATTAAACAGCAAATTCAGGGGACTTTTCAGCAGCTATAAGTAATCCTTTTTTCCTAAAGGTTTTTCTATATTACTGAAACTCATAAACTGTTCTCTGATCATTTGGGGCATTATCTGTTCTTTGAAAATTCTTCTTTAGAAGAAATCTGTCATACACTAAAAGAAACAGTTGTGAAGAAGTATTTTGTGACAGAATGTGGTTAGCCCTCTAGAAAAGGCAGACTACTGAAGGTAGAAGTGTCAGAAGAAATACAAAGGTCCAAGAAGAAAGGAAGGCATAACAAACTACATGATTTATGCGGTGTATTGACACAATACGAATTACTGGAAATGAGTACAGTTCTCCCTCTCATAAGACTGCATGTTAATCACAAAGCACATAACAACCCTATATAGGTTTTTTTTAAAGGAAACAAGGAATATGGGCCAGATCTGAAGGAGAATGAGGGACTTCAAACCCTTTCAATAAGAAGGACTCTGCTTTGCATCTGCTCATTCAAAACGTGAAGTATGGAGCACCTGCTATGTCAACCAGTATTAATGGAGAGAGAAAAACCTATGCCTCAGTTACTTATCTGCTATAAAATGTTATAGTTGCATTTATTTCAGCTGTTTATTTACATTAACAGAAGGTCTTTTCTGCATTTCCCAGCTCAGGCAAACTCATCCACCTCATAGCAATCCCTTGCTTCAACTGATGTACTGCAGTCCCAGGCTGAACATGAGCTACTACAAACTCACCTTTGAGCTGTCTGAGCCTTAGAGTGAAACTAAAGTCCATACAGCTCTTTATCTTATTGTCGTGGTTTAGCCCCAGCCG
>NW_010547081.1:0-6493 GCF_000687285.1 Phaethon lepturus
GCGGCCCCGGCCCTGCTCTGCCCACCGAGGCCTGGCGGGCGCCGGGGTGTGAAGCCCAACCTACCGAATCTGGATCTCGGCCGTAAATAAGCAGCAGTTTTACTGCTCGGAAGCCTTGTGGGGTTTTACAACGTGGAGCTGGGCTGGTTCCCAAGACGCCAGCTCCTCGGGGACGCCGGGCAGCAGCAGCGTATCGAACACGCCTCGGAAGATTTCCTTCCTTACACCAAGTCCAATTTTCTAAATTTATGAGATCAAAGCTATGCAGGCACACAACTTGTGTTTGTCTTTTTTTTTTTTCTCTTTCCTTCCTAATAAACAAGAGTGTTCTTGTTTCTTCCCTTTCTCCAACTATTCCTTCCCGTTCTCTTTACCACTTGCCCTTTATGGCACAATTCTTTGTTGTACTGAAGACCTTTATTGGCCATTACAAGTTGTTTTATAATATTTCTAGTGTTTCCTTCAAAGAAAAATCTGAGGAAATTTGACATTTCCTCAACTGTAGACCTTTTTGGTGCAGTGCCTAGTATCATTGCAGGCACAACAACAGTGGAACGGATAGCCCGGATCTTAAAAACAACTATTCTTAACACCACAAAGTCATTACACTGCTGCCGCTAGAGAGACAAGATAAGATGCTCTCAAAAATGACAAACCAGGTAAGGACACAGTTTCAGTCCTGTAAAGTCTATTAAGACAAGTTTTTTTTACTTCATTTTAAACTTTCATGGTAAAATTAATATTTCCAAATACCATGTCTAGTATTGCTCCAAAGGTCAGAAGTTTGTACAAGTTGTTTGGCAGAACATGTTATCCTTTTTCAACTTCAGTACATAAAATCTTATTTCCAGTATTGTGGGAATCTTCTGAGATTCCCTGCCAGGAGCCCAAGTCGAAAAGCCGGATATAAAAAGTTCTCCTGAGTAATTGAGGAGAATCAAGTAGAGAAGAACTGAAGCATGAATCCTTTATTAGGAGAAATTTTTTTCTTATTTTTCCTTCATGCTTGCTTTTTTTTTTTTTTTAAACCAGAAATGTAATAGCAAATCAGGTGTTTTTTCTTCATCGGCTCAGCTTATAGTTAAAGATCATGTAAAAGATTAGTCAATACTCCCCAAGTGGAGGTGGCTGGAAAAAAAAACTTAATGGAAGACTAGAATAAAAACGTAACTGAAATCTGTGCTGTGACAGTTCTCATGGATCTGTAATAATTTAATCCTAATTCCATTCTTTTAGATGGTAACTCATTCTAACACCTATTGTAGCTGTTCAGCGTTCCTGCCATCAAAATAACGCAGAAGTGGGCACTCAACATGGGAATAAAATTCGTAGCCTAAGAATTCCTTTTTCTTTGGCACACAAATTATCTTAGTTATTGTACATCAGCCAACAGACACACATCGAGCAGTAAGGTAGACATGGGAACAAAAGCTGCTATTCCAATTTAATTGCTTGGTTCAACTGACCCGTGAAACAAGACTTTCCTCACTCCAAAAATACCTGAATTTGGGTAGGTAATGGCTCTAATAGCTGCAATTATTCCAGGGGCTATTTTAGCTGTCAGGTTTATTTTCCCAAATATCTGGAGAACAGTGGAAACGAGTGTCATGATCCTAACTGCTTACTGGTGTTACAGCCTATGTCTCCACATGGTAAAGCCTGTGTAGTTAAACACAATTAAGAAGCTTTCACAAGTGAGTAATTTCAGGGCTGGGATTAAAGGATGTGGCCAAGCAGGATGCCTATTGTCTGTGCGGACGGGAAAATTTGCTTCCCTTTTGTCTGGATTGTGTCACTCTGCCCGAAAAGCATCATTGCTTATCACATCGTTCTTTATTTATTGAAAAATAACAGTATCTGTAGTCTAACATATAAGAATCGAAGGTGTCTTGCTATTTATACAGATGAGTTGCAATCTCAGGAGATTAAATGTTTCTGCTTCAAACATCCGTGAATTTGAGAAGATCAGCTAAATCACGAAGTACATCTCCTCCTCCTGGTATGTTCCTTCAATTGTTTGGGTTTACTGACACTCCCAAAGATGTCTTTTAATCTCACGCCTTTCACCACCATGTGCACATTCCAGATTCTTCAGGGTAAAACTCAACTTCCTCACCTCTCCCAGTGGGAAAGATAAACAATCATCATACGCTGAAATATTTTTTACTTGTATTTTCATGTATTCTATATATTGCTTGTTCCTGTGAGTTTTATTACAGCCTGGCAATTTCCTTCCTCTCATCCTCCAATACGGCTGTTAGGCTATTGTTTTTGATTTCTTAGCTTTGGAAAAAAATTTGCCTTCAGAGATTCATTCGCATCATTGGCAACGACTACTAGCTAAGTATGTGGTTAACATGCTGCAAGGAAGACATACAAACTAATTCTCTGCCTGACCAGAGGAGAACAAAATGTTCTGAGATCCCCCCCATGGGAAGGATCTCTTCAGACTGTTTTACCATATATGCTTATTCTGATGATTAACTTCCCAAGTAGAATCTTTGTGACAGTTCAGTAAAAGCAGGTGAAATTGGGTAATTAGTACTTTTGTGCAAGTGCACCTTTTGCAGGAAAGTTGCATTTTTGCAAATGGCACAACACTGATCAGGTACCCAGATAAGAACATTGATCTTATTTTAGACATTGCTGTCTAAAAGAGCATTTTGCAGCTCAGAATTTCAATTTCTGAAATTATGTTCCAGAAAATGTGAAATACCAAATTATTTTTGAAAAATGGAAAGCGAGACTGAAGTGGTCATTTTGTATTGTACCACTAAATTTGCTCTTTCTGAGGCAAAGTTCCCCACTATGCATATTCCTAGAGCTTCAGTGCAAAGGGTAATGGTAAAATGTAGAAATGAAGCATACGAATTGTGAGATCTTTAGCTTTCTGCTGTATCTTAATAAAATTTTTTAAGCTAAATCCCCATCTCTTTTCTTCTCTATAACTCAAGGCTATCATGGCTTTCCTTCCACGTACAGATTTTTCCTGAAGGGTAAAACTGGAAAGCCATGTAGACATAAGCAATTACAGAGGTCATCGCGACAGTCGAACCCTTATTTTTCAGCCTTAATCAACAAGACTGAAACAAATGGCAGGCCTAACTACTTTTAAATGCGGGGATAGGGCGCTTTCTCTACTTACGCTTTGCCTTCAGCGGCAATTTTCCTTGCTTTTCACGTTCCCTGTCACACATCTTTGATGGTCTCTAATGTGCTGAGTGCTGGTGCGAATGTACCGTGAATACAGTCAGCCTTAAGATTGAAAGGTCTTAAGATTATATTAACATGCAAAGAGAGGGGGACGACAAGCCCCAGCTGCTCCCTGGAGCAGACTGAACCACAGCTCCAGTGTGGAGAGATTAACCATTTCCTACGTCTTAGCTCCTGACTGAAGGGAACATCTCACTGAATCACCGAATCACTAAGGTTGGAAAAGACCTTTAAGATCATCAAGTCCAACCGTCAACCCAACACCACCATGTCCACTAAACCGTGTCCCCAAGTGCCACGTCTACACGTTTTTTGAGCACCCCCAGTGATGGTGACTCCACCACCTCCCTGGGCAGCCTGTTCCAATGCTTGACCACTCTCTCAGTAAAGACTTTTTTCCTAATATCCAACCTAAACCTCCCCTGGGGCAACTTGAGGCCATTTCCCCTCGTCCTATCGCTGGTTACTTTGGAGAAGAGACCAACACCCACCTCACCAATCTCCTCTCAACTGAAGCCGCTTTATGGGACGTCCATGGGAAAGGCTTCAAGGAGGGTAGGTGGAAATGCTGAAATAGCAAATATTCCATGCCTGAAATTGCATAGCGAGCTAGGAACATCGCGTCCTGGCCATCGTGTCAGGTGATGCCCGCCAGTCACGTGCTGGACCCCTTCTGGAGTCCTACTTCTCAAGTTAGGAGCAATCTGCTAAAGCAAATAGTGAATTAGGTTATTTGTGAGTCATTTACTAAAGTTTCTATGCAAACAAAGACGTGCATTGATGCGGACTCTCTGAAAGTTGCCAGTGAGGACAGTGAAAGCTATTTATGCTGAAACAGCACCGGCTGTCCTGTGACGCTTACATGTATGTTCTCATCTACCTCATTTCCCCTCCATGTCCCAATGTGAAAAGACAACGTATCCAGAAGAGCATTCCTCTCCCTTGCAGGCTGCTGAGTGCCTTGAAAGGTGCAACTGAAGTGAGGAATGGCTGTCTGCCCGTCCTGCGCCTGCCGCCGCCCCGCCGCGGAATTACCAGGCTCTGCTGAATGTGAGTGAGTGGGATCAGGAGTGGAAGGACTCCTGCCAAGCCACCACAGCATCCCCCAGGCACGGTATAGTGCACAGCATTATCAGAAGTGTCTGATAAAACAGAATAAGAACTGACAAAAACATTCAAAATTGTTATAAAATACCACCGAAAATAAAAACAGCTGGTTTGCTCAAAGGCAGAAGTTCTTGCCCCAAACAGACACACGCTCCGCAGTGGAACAGCTCTGTCTTTCTGTCTGAAACAGGCTCTTTTGTCAAATGGTTTGTCTGTCTTCTGCCATTTTATTTTCACTACGCACAACCTACAGATATTTGATTCCAGCCCCAGCACTCTGTTGGCAAAAGCTAAAAGAGCATATGGACCTGTCTAGATATTGGAGGTATCCAGCAACAGTATACAGATGTCCAAGCCTGAAAAAATTGTAGATGGGGGCTGTGGGGGAACACCTGCCCTGACAGGAGGCAATCTGGAGTCTAGTGACTACCCCATTTGCATTTTCTTTGTTGTTATAATCAGGTTAGAACTTTAGCTGCGAGATTATCTTCATTTGTCATAGGAAACCTCATGCCAAGAACCATTAGAAAGGGGCGGGTGGGTAAAAGAATGGGCTGGGCACAGATAAAGATGAAGACTTAAAAAAAACCCCAATGAACAAAACTGAAACGAAAGAACACTCTTGCCATGGGAAACTCCCCACCAGTAATCTGGTCTCCTTCATTAATTTTTTGGGGTCCACTTGAAGTTGTACAACTATAAGTTGCAAGATGATTTCACAGACGGTGGGGATTTTGTGACAGTGAGCAGAGAGAACATGCAATGGTGTTTGTATTTTTCTACTGAGTAGCTGTTTTCAGAGGCAAAAAGCCAAACACTTGCACAACGCAGTATTACCATTCTGTGTATCTATGACATTTGTAAGTGGACAACACTTTGGCTGGCAATGTTGAGCTAGTAAAAGAACGGGGCATGCCTACGGAGAGGAGCCAGTTTAAATATGATAAAGATTAGCGTAAATAGGATTTCAGTCCTCCCCCTTTTTTAAGTAAATGGAGTAATTCTCTGAGCATGTGGAAAAATAATAAACAAGCTCTCTGCTGCCAAATAACAGGCCAACAGTCTAGACTTTTTCTTAACTAGCAATCAGCTAGGTTAAGAAATTGTGAATAAACGCCTGGCATGCTATTTCTCTGCTTTATGCAACCGAATACATGCTCCTTATTTGTGAAATCCTACAAGAACCATTACAGCATTTGAATCAAGGCCAAGGCTGGGGAAGACTTGCAGTTCTTACCATTTTCTTGCTGCTGGTGTCAGTGTCGGGGTGCTCTGCAACCATGAGCATTGCTATCGTGGCCGAGACCAGTGCAACAATTCAGCCAGCATCACATCAGCTTTCCACTGTATGCATATATTTGGTATGTTTGTAGGAAGATACGTGTCTGTGTGTTTGTGTTTCTCTGTGTGTGTGTGTATAAACTATAATTTAATTACGAAGAAATGTTGCACAGTGTAGTAGGCTCAGTTCAGGCCTGGGAGCCAGGAATGCTCGGTGAACTCATCGCAAAGTTATGTAGGCCAAAATTCCCTGTATCATCCTCTGGTTTTAGTCACATTTCGATGCTGTCGGTTGATTTTTCTGATGAAGAGAGTATAAACAGCTCCCACTGACATTCGTGAGTTAGCCAGCGCACAGCTCCTCCACGCTGTTAACCTGGGTCCCCTCGCGTTGAAGCTCTCGGTGTCAGGGGCGGTTGCTTTTATCATCTGCCTTTGCACAATGACATACATCTTTATTATTCCTCATGATCTGTTCTCCGGCTTCTAATGACCCTACAGAGCTAATGAGATGTTTAGTTCCCCCGCCCGAGCACAGCCGTATGGATGAGATGATATCAGGCGGTTCGCTGAAACCATTAAATCTCAGGCATGCAGAATATCCAGAAAGTTCCTGTTTTCAGCGTGTCACTTTCAGTCTTCAAATGCAGAAGCGTACAACATGCTCACATGATGTCAGCAGCATAACAGAACAAACTGTCTTCTGCAGACAAAATCCTGTCTATTTTTAACTTTAGAGAGATCTGCAGATGACTCTTCTTCCACTCGGTGTGGTTTTCCTCCCCTCCTTCCAGAGGCCCCGGCCTTGGTAATGTCACGCGGCGATTCTGTGTCACGGCGGGTGTGATGGCGGGGGATGCCGATTCACAGCAGTGTCCCGGAGCCTGTGGTG
>NW_010547082.1:0-5939 GCF_000687285.1 Phaethon lepturus
TCTCACTTTTACCCTTCCGATTTTCTCCCCCTTCCCACTTTGAGGGAGTGAGCGAGCGGCTGTGTGGTGCTTAGTTGCCAGCTGGCTTTAAACCATGATAATTATTCATAGTTCCGTAGGCCCATGACACCTCAGGCCATCAAGAAAGAGATGCAACATATAGACGGGCTTGTGATCGAGTGGTGGATTTGACCATGGACACTATGGCACAGGTTTTCCATGTATGTGAAACATGCACTGCAAGCAAGCAAACCAAGCGGTTAAAGCCTCTGTCGTACGGAGGACAGTGGTTGAAATGTAAATATGGGGAGGTGTGGTGGGTTGAGCTTGGCTGGACGCCAGGTGCCACCAAGCCACTGTATCACTCCCCTCCTTAGCAGGAGGGGGGAGGGAAATTAAGATGGAAAAAAAGCAAGTGGGTCAGTTGACCCAAATTAGCAAACGGGATATTCCATACCATATGACGTCATGCTCAGCATATAAACTGGGGGAGTTGACCGGGGAGGCGCTGCAGCTCAGGAACTAACTGGACATTGGTCTGCAGGTGGTAAGCAATTGTGCTGTGCATCGCTTGTTTTGTATATTCTTTTATCATTATTATTATCATCATTATCATTAGTCTCTTTTTTCCTTGTCCTATTTAACCCAGGAGTTCTACCTTTTTTTATTCTCTCCGCCATCCCGCTGTGGGTGGAGAGTGAATGAATGGCTGTGTGGTTGTTTTAGCTACCTGTCGGGTTAAACCACAACAATTATTTTAATCTTAGTTTCAATATCCTATACTCTCATTTCTTTTTTTTTTCATTTCTCAATAAAGGACAACCTCTTGCTCTCATGCAGTGAGTAATTTATTTATCTAAAAAGGTCTTATTCAATTGAAATTACATGAATAGTACTTACAAATTCCTAATATTCATAAACAAGAAAGTGGTACTGCAGTTAACAAAAACAACCCTAACATTACAAGCACTCACAATGCTACAGCTTGTTTAACAGAATGAGGGAGCCTAAGAAAACTCGCTTACATTTCTTTCAAACCTATTTACCTAATTTCTAGCAAAGCTTACCCTTTTTTTATAGAGGGAATCTTCTGTATCAGGGATATCTCATGAGAAAAAGATATACTGACTGAACTCCGCAAAGGCAAAAAAAAAAATGTTCATAATATGCACATTCTGTAACAAAAAAAAATCTAAATCTCATCTGAAATTTCTTATGAATTGTGTTGGCAACCTAAGAATTTCTTCTTGTCTCTTATCAGAAGTCTTATCCTTTCTTTAACAGCTTTTGACACTTAACTTTACTTCCTATTGTATTAAGTCTATAAAACACAAAGTTTTTTAATGGAAGGATTTTATTGTATTTGTTCTTAAATGCAACAGGAACGGCCATTCCCACTATAACAAAAAATAAATAAATACTGTTCTAGAAGAACAGATCACATAACTACATGCATTGTATACAATATTCTACTACAGTATCATACAGTATTCTAAACACATATTTTGAGTCACCCCTTTTGGACCTTCTCCTGAACCTTGGGATCCTAACATGAGTTCCACATGGCAGAAAGACCTGACCATTATTGGAGATTACGAGGAACGTATTTATTGTTACTCAGTCAAATATCAGCACTAGTGTGGCCAGCAGGAGGAGGGAAATGATCGTGCCCCTGTACTCGGCACTGGTGAGGCCGCAGCTTGAATCCTGTGTTCAGTTTTGGGCCCCTCACTACAAGAAGGACATTGAGGTGCTGGAGCGTGTCCAGAGAAGGGCAACGAAGCTGGTGAGGGGTCTGGAGCACAAGTCTTATGAGGAGCGGCTGAGGGAACTGGGGTTGTTTAGTCTGGAGAAGAGGAGGCTGAGAGGAGACCTTATCGCTCTCTACAACTACCTGAAAGGGGGTTGTGGTGAGGTGGGTGTTGGTCTCTTCTCCCAAGTAACTAGTGATAGGACAAGAGGAAATGGCCTCAAGTTGCGCCGGGGGAGGTTTAGATTGGATATTAGGAAAAATTTCTTCACTGAGAGGGTGGTCAGGCATTGGAACAGGCTGCCCAGGGAGGTGGTGGAGTCGCCATCTCTGGAAGTGTTCAAGAAACGTGTGGATGTGGCGCTTCAGGACATGGTTTAGGGGACACGGTGGCGCTGGGTTAATGGTTGGACTTGGTGATCTTGAAGGTCCTTTCCAACCTAGTGATTCTGTGATTCTGTGATTCTGTGATATAAAACCAGAAATAACTTCTTACTAGTAAAACAGTTGTGTTTTACCTATGCTATAACAAGAACAAATATTATACTTCCTGATAAAGAGTTTTGCAAATTTCATTTTCTCATTCATTTCTTATCCAGTTATGCAGTGAAACCTGGAAGGGTAGTGACAATGGAAAGGAAAGGTAAGAAATGTCAGAAGGAGAAGCTCTGAACCATCAGAAAGTAACAGAACTTAAAAAGGAGGCTTTAGGTTTATTTTTTGTAAAATTTTCTCCTAAAAATGGTGGATTTTCTTCTAGAATTTCATATTATTTCTAACATTATACCTGGCATTCTGTTACCAACCTAGTAGTATAACAAGTTGTATCTTCAAATAAGTTATTTTTTAAAGCATATATATATATACTTGCAAATTGTGAAAATGAATTATTTTCATTCCGATACCCCACTTATCAACACTGTTGAAATCCACTATAAGTCTATCAAAGCCTTGTCATAGGCCTACTTAGGCTAACACAAACCTATGCCTTTATCATGGGCCAACACAGACTTCCTCATCACTCACTACTATCCAGCATAAATGCCTCATAGTTTGTTCATAGTTGCACCTATGGGGAATCTTTTTGCTGTTATGAAGGATTTTAAAGCAGGTATTATCAGGTTGCTGAAATGAAACTTCTGCTGCAAAAAGCTTTGATTTGAAACCAGGATAGGGTAACCTGAAACTACAATGACTTTACTGTCTTGCCAAATCTCTGTATTTTGATTGGGCCTATCATGCATTGATCATGTGCACATAGAAGCTAATGGCAATTATTGGATAGGTAACATAGTATTACAACTATAAAAGACAGCAGCAGCTCTTGGAGAACAATAAGAATCATCCATCAAGACCCTCTGTCTCCCTCTGAACAGAATAGCACTTGGTCAGTGACTTGATTTGGGTGAATCAGCAAGCTGAATGTGAGGTATCAAACTGCTATAGCTTATTATGTTTTGCTATAGTTGTATACAACACATGCAGATTAGCAGGGATTTCTCATGTCCTTCCTTCTTGATCCCATCAAAAGCAGCAATGAATCATCTTTTCATTCAGTCTGCCCAGGAACCCAGCTTGATGCTCAGCCTAGCTCCTTACCACAAAAAAATGGGCAAATACCTGGAGAGTTATCATCATTTGCCATCTGAAAAAAATACTCCTATAGCTCTTTCTCCCCTGAATATTCTGATTATAGAGCTTATGCCTCAGTGATTCTCAGTCATGTTATCATTCAAGTATTGAGATCCTTTATGAAGGCTGTCTATTCAATTAGTACAAGTACTTTAAAATGAGTTCATATTTACTGCAAAATATTTAATTTACAAATGAACTTGGATACTGTGCTAATACTAGTGTTATTAATTCAATGTTGTGATTTTTCATTTTGATTAATGAGAGTTATCATTAAGAAAAAAATGAAACACTAATTATAATGAGTTACATTGGGTAAACTTTGATCTGGTAGTTTGCCCAGAAATGGTAAACCCAAGCTGTGAAAGGACCCCCAAAAGATCAGAACCTGAGTTAGTACCATGATCTTTGAAGAAAATAAGAGTTTTTCTTGTGTAAAAATTTAGCTATTTTCAGCTACAGATGCCACCTCTAGAAAGTCATTCATTTCAATTCAGGCCAGTTAAAAAAAGAGGCAAAAGGGCATTCCCAGTTAAGGGGTAATATAATAACTTCCATCCAGTATAATTTCCACTATGTCCAGTATGTTCCACTATTTCCAGTATGTCATTTCCACTTCCCACATTGCAAACAATGTATTATGTTTTCTTTCATTAACAGACACAGCAGAGTTCAAGAAACGCTAATGTCCAAGGAAGTCATTGGCAGATAACAGTTGGGATCGACTGACAAGCAGTCTGAATGTGAACCTTGCTCTGCTGTTATCCTGTAGCACAGGATTTCATTCACTAGGGCTGCTATTTTAGTTTCTTTCACAAGCACCAAATCCACAGAGTTAAATTAAGGTTTCAGGTCATATATATTATATATAAATAACTGAAGTACTCATAGTTCCTTAAAAATACAATACTGAGAGTCAAACTGTTGATTAGAATCAAGAAGTTACCTTCTAATGGTAAATCTAACCTATAATTGAAAACTGAAGAATGAGATGTACTAACACAAAAATCAAAAGTGGAATCTGTTATACAAATCCAGCTACTGTGAAAAATAATATACTTTTTAGCTGCCCTTGCATTAATGGTTATTGGTGAATTCTATATCACAGATATTCCTATTCCAA
Source organism: Phaethon lepturus (assembly GCF_000687285.1). Lineage (NCBI taxonomy): Eukaryota > Metazoa > Chordata > Aves > Phaethontiformes > Phaethontidae > Phaethon > Phaethon lepturus. The sequence continues at coordinate 4,506 of NW_010547082.1, forward strand.
TAGTTTACAACTAAGTCTACAGAATTATTCTGCAATAACATGCCTAAACAATTTATCTCTTCATGACATTTCAAATCATTATCCTAGGATAAGTAACATCTCAGAGGTCAGAAATAACTGGAATGTTTTACCCATTTTATGGGGAACATATACAGGATGACATTCAAACACAGTCAACAACAGGGAAACATTACTGTAAAATGAAAATATCAACCTTGTTAAAGCCTTAAATTTAATAGACACTTTAAAACATTAATATAAGGGACTATCTTTGGCTGATCAAACTGTATTACCCCAATGCCATTCAGCTAATACACAGACTTGTATTATTCACAATAATATTCAATATTCACTTGATATAGGATGAAAAATAAATGAAATAACAATTAAATAAGATGAAACATTATAATTGTGTTTATAATCACAGAAAGAAAAACTTTATTTCTTATTATTTATTTTATATGTAGAAACTTCAGTTTGCCATTCTAAACTGAGAGACAGCAGAATCTAATGTCCTATACTAAACTGGCCTCTGGGAAGTAGTCATTACTAATGTTAGCCTCAGAATGACCATAGTTAAACCACAATTTTGCTTTGCAGTTTTATTAATAGATGTCTTGATAATTTAATATTTAATGAGAAGAGTAGCAAATATTGTTATTGCTGAAATTCACAATAGAAAATAAAATTCGTCCTATTTGTCACAAACTCAGGTTGAAGAATGGTTTGTTCACAAACAGCAGGTGAAGAAAGAAATGTGACATTCTAAAAAAGACAACAGAACTTCAAGTTCTACCATTAATGTGACACCAAAAAGCCACAACTAAAATATATATTTCCTGCACACTGTAATCACTGTCATCTTTGGTAAAAGGACTGCAGCCCTGAGCATAATTCAGACATGAATATATTCAGATATTACTTTATATCATACTGTGATCATCCAAACCCATGCAAATGATACTGAAATCAGAAGCCTTCTGAACTTTTTCTGCAGCTGGGGCAAAGCTAAATATGAGATGTGGGACATTGCATTTAAAGCAAATGGGACGAATTTCAAAGCAAGCACACAATGGGAAACACTACCAACCCAAGCAATGAATACATACAGTCTTCACTGGAAAACTGTATTCTTCTTGCTCCCTTTTAAAATCTTTTATTATTAAGCAATGCCAAAATTTGGCGGTTATTAATAACTTAGGGAAACTTGCAATGCATTTGAAGGAAGTTCACTTTGTATTCAGAAGCAGCTCTTCATCATAGGTCAAATCTGCTTACATTAGAGTATATTTAGAATTCAATAATCTCTTTAATTTATTTTACTGAGTTTAGAGTATACAATATTTGCAATATTGAATGTAATGGGTTTGCATGCTTACATCCCCCATTTGTGGGGGGAAACTTTGTCACCAAGGACGAGGACAAGGCTGAGGT
>NW_010547083.1:0-255 GCF_000687285.1 Phaethon lepturus
GCGGAGGAGTTCCCTTCCCGTATCGCCTTAATCCCCACTTGCTCGCCTCCATAGAGGAGGTGCAGGGTGCCTCTAGACATGCACCTTACTAAAGGTGTGTTATGTTGCGAGCTGGTGTGCTGCAATCCCGTTTTAATGACGTCATTCCCAGTCTGGACTACTTATAATATTACAGGGCTTGCATGAATGGGAAATACTGGTGAGCTGTGGCTTTTTTTGTTTTTAAATAATTATTTTTTTCCTAAATTTTACATT
>NW_010547083.1:286-15494 GCF_000687285.1 Phaethon lepturus
TAATTATCTCTTCAATAATTTACACATTAAGCTTATCTGATTTAAGCATGTCTGTGTCATAACTCACGACATGAAATTTACGTTGGCTTTGTTATTGTAGTGCAGCATGTAATTATAGGTATGTCCAAGTCCGCGACTATACCACCAGTAACCCCGTACAAGCAATATCTTGGAGCACGTGACGTGAATGTGAAGGTGGACAAAAATGTCAGTGAACTAGGTACGTGCTATCTGGAACACTGAAATGGTGGATTTTAATTACAGCACTATCTTCCCACTCAGATAAGGCAGTAAGAACAATTATACGTTGTAGCCTTCATTTTACTTATTAGCAGCACTGTCTTATTTTTAAGCAGAAGATCTGGAAAGTCCACATGCAAAACAAGGAAATTTGCATTTCAAGAAGAAAAGTTTCATTGAGTTCCATTTTTATAGAGTCATAGATTCATAGAGTCATTAAGGTTGGAAAAGACCTCTAAGATCATCAAGTCCAACCGTCAAGTCCAACACCACTATGCCCACTAAACCATGTCATTCATTTAACCCAAATTACTGCACTAAAATCATGCCAAGAAGACAGAAACAAAATTTGGTAACAAAACATAGCTTTGTTTTTGTTAAAAACAAAGGAAACTGCAGTTGTAGGCAAAGAGTTTTGATTTCCCTTTGCATTCCTTTTTTAATCTTTAGCAATCCTTTGGATTTTCCTAAAAGCATCTCTTCACCTATGAACAGGCATTACTAGGAGGGATGTAAAGTGATTTGGATGCTAAGGTTTTCAACTTTGAAACCAGCCTCAAGCAAAAGGTCTCAGACACTGACAGTACTGAACATGAGCTACAAGTAGACAGACACAGTTTGGCGCTGCTTGCACCCCAGGTGCTTAGCTTTGGGGATGTTTTTCAAGTCTCATTTTAAGGAGGAGGAAGGATTGGCAAGCAGAGCTCCTCAGACGGAGCAACAGGCAGATTTTACACTACATCCTCTAAGGCAACGGTGGAAGAACATTATCTTGAAGATTTCTTTTTCTCTTTTCTGCCACTGTGATCTAGTTAAAAGTATACAACACCATTCATACCACGGGAGGAATATTCCAGACCCCTTTTTTCCAGGTTAGGAGACTTTTTTTCTTGCAACAGGCTTTGTCCAAAACCAAAATATAACATGTTTAGGGAGCTCTGGGATAGCAAATGGTGCTATTAATAAAAGAAGGGGACAGTTTTCACGTTATTAAAGTACAGCCATTACGTTCTGCACTTTATTTTGTCAGGATGGTAGTTGTCAGCCGATCAGTACCTAAATGCTTTTAATGCAAAACCTCTCTGCTGTGTAGCTATACCATCAGGATACCCAATCAGCCTAGCAAATAAGAAATGGGATGGGAGTAGGCCTATGGCTTCTAACATTTGTCACAACATCACGTGCAGATCTTCTTTACTGTTGATTCCAAGTGATCTTTTATACCGGTCAAAATGACAAAGTTCAGGTCATGTCCTAACAGAAAGTTTGTTTTGAAGTTAGTGGTTCAAAGGGTGTTCTCAGAGCTAGGATGACCATATTTTGCAACTTTTTTTTTTTTTTTTAACTGAGAAATCCCCAAATGCTTTTTTACAGGTACTGGATACTTTTTAGTATGTATAAAGAACAATACTTTAAGCTGCTGCTCAAATAACTCTCCTTCGGTAAGAACTTAACTTACACTAATATGTAAAGAACACAGAGTCTACACCCAAGCTTTCCAGAAATATTGCAGCCAACGGTGGAGCAAGAAGACAAATAAAATGATAAAACTTGGATAAAGGTACAAGACTGGGTTGCATGAAAACTTTACCCTGTTTTGACAAATACTGTGATCCCACTGCATGATGAAAACCTGAATGATTAAACTGAATTACTAAGTTATATAAATGATTACCATTTAAGGGGGGAGGGTGTCATGGGGAGAAATCAGATTGTGATGATTCTTTATAAGCCTGAGGACCACTCAGTAAAGATGGGTTGGAACAGCATAGAAAGGTTAAAAAAAAAAACACCTCAATCTGACAGATCTGTAGGAGGTTTTCCCTCTAATACAAAGATTGCACAAGAGCTCTCAGGGATGATTCACACTTCCACTGGCATATAGGCTAGTGTTGTGCCTTAAAGGTGACACCTCTTCTAACTGATTTGAAATGTTAGTCACTTGGATGGAGCCGGCTGAAATTGGAGCCACCGACCTTTCACCAAATGCCATGGTTCAGCCTCTGAGCAGGGCGGTGGGTAATACCACAGTGGGGGCTGAAGGCAGATGCTGCAGCAAACCCACCCTCCCGCCTGGCGTCGGTGCGCAGGGCGAGGTCTTGAAAAGGGGTTTGCGGAAGGAGATTACGGGATAGATCTCCCCGCCGGTGGCTACATGAGGATGCTGTTCAAACATGGACTTAGGTATTACAGAGAGAAAGAAAAACCCAGCTCACAGTGTGAAAAATGCCAACTATAAAATGTCAGCCTAAAAGCAAAACCAAAACACTGGAAACTGACCTAGCAAACACAGGCAGTATTGCCTTTCCTTCTATAACCTTTACCTGCTGCCAGCATGGTGTCTTAAAAATAGATATGTGTAGCCCAGGGATTTCTGAAGAGGTTTAGGGCAGAATACAGCTGATATGATATGATATGATATGATATGATATGATATGATATGATATGATGATATGATATGATATCATGTAACGTAACGTAACTAATATAGCATAACATAACATAACATAACAACATAACATAACATAACATAACATTTAGGTACTATAACTAGACAAAAATAGCTGCTGTGGATACTGTCTGTCAAGTTGTGCCAACAGACTAGTGAGGCACTGTAATCCAAACTGGTATGTGGAAAGCCAGAAAAAAGCTACTGAGGGCTTCCAACTATCCTCTGCTTAGTGTATTAAATAAAAAATTGCATCCAGCTATGGCTCTGGGGACAGGTCAAATTAAAAACTTAAGGATGTGGAAAAAGTTGTGCATGACAACAACAGTCTGCACTTTCCTCTAGGAGCACCTTGCAGAAGTTTTGAGTCCTTCTCAGCACACTGCCTGCTGTAGCTGATTTAGTGAACTTGGAGTCTTATAAAGTACTATGGGTTATGTGCCCGAGCCAGCGAGTAGGGAAATGCTCGGGATAGGAATACACAATTCCCTTGGAACGTGTTGCAGTCTGCGAGGCAGGCTCTCCAGCAGCTCCCGGCACCTTCACTCCTTGTCAAAAACTGAGAGAGACTTGCTGTTTCTTTTGAAATCACAATGAAAAGACAAAACAGATGCAAGGACTGAATTTTTCTTTTCTTTTACAAAGGCAAGAGCATGGCCATACCCCAGTGGTCTGCTGCTCATGTGAAGAGGCAGAGGAAGCAGCCTTGGTCCTAGCACAAGAAAAGGTCGGGCCACATGAGTCCCCAGCACATGGCTGTCCCTCTCACTCTCCGGTCGCACGAAGCCCTCTCCCGTGTCATGGCACAGCACTCACAGGTTGGCGTAGTAAGCCCTTTCCTTCCAGGCTGCCCTCCAGATGGGCATCCCTCCCCGCTGGGAAATGTAGCCTTCCCCCAGAGGGGAATTAATCAGAAATTAGACAGCATACCACGTGGTTGCTGTGGCGTGCCTGATTTTGCCGGGGCGTATCAGGCAAAGTACGCAAGCCATGGTCTGCTGGTTCCCCTTGTTCAGCCTACAGAGGAGCCAGCGCCTGTGCAGGGCCACAGCGTGAAAAGTGGGTGCACGAGCAGCACGAGAGCCCAGTGGCGATTTCCAGGACTGTTCCAATCCCTGAAGGGCTCAGGTCCCTGGAAGCCCTGTCTTCACTAATAAAGCCTCAACAGAAACAGCATTTTCAGCAGAAACTAGGCCCGTCAGTGCCAGCCAGAAATGCCTTGTGCCCTGTCACTTTGGAGAATACATGCATATATACACCCACCTAAGGTTTGCCAGTGGCAAACGTCCAAATGCCCCAAAACGTCCAAAACGTCCAAATGCCCCAAATGCAACCTGTATCAGAACAAGGACCCCCATTTTTTTGTGTGTGTGAGCCCTCACGAAGCATGCCTTCGCACCACGGCCTCTAGGTTCCCCCACACTCTTTTCTTCTTGTTTTACAAGAAGAATCAAGCTCAGACAGGCTATCTGTGCTGACAAATGCCAAATCCTCAGACAGGCAGGTTTACAGCTCATTGCACCCATAGGCAGGGGCTCCCAGACCATGGCCTGAGTGCATGTTCAGTGGCACTCTACCCAACAGCAACATCCATGTGTCCCTTAATTTGAGTTTGTCAAAGGTAAGTGGGCAGTGAGAAATGTCAAAGATTTGCAGATTTGGACTGGTTCAAAAAGGCTGTGAGCCACAGCCATAAACTGTACCCAGACAGGTGGACAGCCCATCGAGCTCCCAAGCACTAATGTCCTGTTCCCAGCAGCATGCTCTGAATCGGCGTATTAAATGTCAGGAGGCTTGGTGGGGATCTTCACAACTTACTTATGCTTGTGCAGCAGAATCCTTTTCCATGGTAATGCACACTCCCAAAATAACACAAAGAACACCTGGTGGGGGTTTCTAGCGACACACACAAGTTCATTTTTATATCAAGCAAGCAAGTTAATTTCTGGCAAAGATAGCCAGACCATCACAGCAGAATGGTACCAAGCTGTCTACAAATGCTCCTTTATCCAATTCAAAATCCACCTCCAAAATGTCATTTTCCATCCTTGTGTAACTGGATCTGATACAGCACCAACTGGCAATATCAACAGTCTGTGTCAGAATTAACACACACTAAGGTACATGTTTCACAAATGTTAATTCTCAGTCAGAATAAGCCCAGATTGATGTACAGGGAGTAACTTCTGGGGCCTAGAAACAATGTGTGAAGGTGTCCACATTAGCATTTATATTTATTGCCAAACGGCTAGACTGGTTTAGGAAAGGTCACTCACTGTAAGAGGCTGCTGAGTCTTCCCCCAGGATTTTTAGAAGAGGACAGAGTCAGATATTCTGGTGATAGCCTGTAGCTTGCCTAAGAAAGTTGTGTCTTCCCCTAATTACTGAAAGCAACACAGTATTTCCTTGTAGCACAGTGGCTTTTGTGTAATCACAAATGATAAATGAAAAAGCAAACATATTTTTTCCCTTGCTTTTACATTTAATGCTTCCTTTAATGCAATCTTTTAACGCTTTTCATTGCACAATGCAATTGCACAAGATTTCAGTTTTTAAAAAATCTTATGAAAATATGGCTCATTTGCTCTCTTGCTACAAAGGTCAGACAGTTCAGTCTTGCAGTACTGCAGTGTTCTTTGGTTCAGCTGTAAGGCATTTCTTCCCATCTGCACGGTGACTCCAGCAAGCCCTCTTTACTTAGCTGAATGCTTCTTCACCATCTCAAGGTACTCCTTCACATCGTCAGGAGATCCCAAGACAATAGGCACTCTTTGGTGGATATCCTCAGGCACTATATCTAGTATTGCTTGATGGCCGGTTGTTGCTATTCCCCCAGCCTTCTCAATAACAAAAGCCATAGGATTGCATTCGTAGAGCAGCCTCAGCTAGAAGACAAAAATCAAAATGGCAATAGTCAGCCCAGGCAATGTTGAGAATCATGAAATGTAACTATATTTGGCTTTTGATTTAAAAACAATCAACACTCCAAGTACTCCATATTTCATATGAACGTCAACTCAAGAATGAAATTGCGCGGATTTTTCTTTTAAACAAAACATGGTGAATGCCGGTTTTGCCCAATTCGAATGCTTTCTCCATAGCTCATGTTTGCATTGTGCTCTTTACACAGAGATAAAGCTCATATGTAAGACACAACCTTTAACAACGCAGCATCCACGTAGGCCTGTGTGAAAACAGAGAAAAACACCAGCCCTGAGTGTGCCATTAGGTTTCTCTAATGAATAACTGCATCTTATCTGCAACCTGAAGCAATAATTTATGGACAATTACAAAAGAGATGAAAGGTCTTTGCTGAATAAACAGTCCCCTTGTCAGGCTGTAAGAGTGTGATCTTCCCTGACGGTCGTCCTGGCAGAGGCAGCCAGGCACAGCTCCTCCAGACGAGGCGGTGTTACCAAGTACCGATGCAGATGGTTTTCTCTTTGGCAGAGCTTCTCGTAAGGGGCACACTACATTTAGGCTTCTTACATACTAGCTTGTAACAGGAATCTCAGGGTAATGTGGGTTGTTTACTTTGCTTTGTAATGTTTCAGTTGGTTGGGGCCAGCACAGTTTGGGCTGAGACGGTATAGAGAAGCCTGTTTGAACAGCACATCCTCTGGTGTGTTCCATAATCTATGTACGTTTGGGGATAAAGAGAGGTCAGCACATTTGAAACAGGTTAGCAGCAGCCCTAAAATAGTGTCCAACAACAGGTTTCTGTCGCTCGTGATAGTGTGCAAGGGGTGGCCATACTCACACACCAGAGATGAAGCTACCAAGTTATAAAACACATGTTCTGCAATCAAAATACTGATCTGTGACAGTGAAATTCCTAGATCACGTCACATTTTCTACAATGGGGGTCATTCGGGTTTACCTTTCCTTTGGGACTCTTGGAGTTAGCAGGATACAGAAAGATTCCTCCATACACCAGCGTGCGATGCACATCAGCCACCATAGATCCTATATACCTCCCACCATATGGTGAACTGCCATCCTATAGAAAGACATTTAAATAAATGTAACTTTCGACCACATCAGGTTAATTCCGCCCCCTGCCCCCTACCCCGGTCCTAACATCTAACTCCTCCATATTGTGATTCACTGATAATATTCAAAGTGGTTTTGGAGAAAATGTCATTTTCCTCCTCATTTTCTAATTGGGAAAAATCCAAAGAAAAGGACCAACAGAAGATTTCAGCATAGAAGAGTGGCAGTGCTAACAACAGAAGATGCATCCCAGCTCTCCATCAGTGCTCTAACCCTTCGAAAATACTTCATTTCTAGTAGCAAAAAGATCAAGTGCTAGGAATTGATGTTGGGTTTTTTTCTTTTGTAGCAGAAAAAAATACCAAGGAGCAAAAGAAGTGATCTTTCTTACTTCTTCCACCCATTTTTGCCAGTTTCTACAACTTTTTCGGTAGGAAAAAGTTAATAGTTGACTGCTGATATTATTTTTTTATTACACTCTAGACATTACATTTTAGTATCTAAATAAACACCACCTTCTGCCTGGCAAGAGGCCAGGTGAAAGCACCAGCCTGTGTTCAAAGCCAGATCAGGAAGTCAAGAAGGGACATGAACACTTAACAATAGTAAACATTTACACTTCATTGTCCATGTAAATAATTCCAGTGATGACAGGCGTTACGGCATGAGAACAGACATGATTTTTACGGGCACTCCTTAGAGCTTCAGGCCTCCTGACACCAGGAAACTGCATGACTACAAAGCAGACCCTGGAACTGCACTAGCTTTTCAAGCGAGAGGTCCCCCTCAGGACCCAGCTTGTGTTACCACTGAGCAATGACCCACTGCCATCCCCACTCGGCTCTCCGTCTACTCGGGCGCTGCAGTGAGGGCACAGCAATATCTAACACACACATCGATCAAATTTCTTCATCGCCAGACGAGACGTCCTCTCCACTTTGACTACCATATGCCCAGTTTTGCCTCCAGCACCGTTACTCAGGCCCCCAGCCAGGAAGGAAAATTAATAAAAAAAAGAAAAAAGAACGAAAGGGAAAAAAAATAAAATAAAAGAGGTGCAGTGCAGCACTGAAGGATGGTGAAATACCTGGTCGCATCAACTGCTGCTCTAATTATCAGTCCTATGTGAAGATACACTTTAAATAGACAGGAAAACAATCTCTGGACAGCGCATGAGACAGTGATTAAACATGAAGTTGGAAATTATGAGCGCTGCTTGTCATCAGAATGTTCCTCTGAAACAGGATCTTTTACCTCAGGGAATTTCTTCTTTTTGAGATACTCGGTGACTGCAGGATCAAAGTATTTAGCATAGCCTTCATTGAGACTATAGATATTTCCCTTCTTTTTGATTTTCACATCTCTATCCACCAAAATGAATTCTCCAATTGCCTAACAATAAGAAAGAAAAACAACTTGTTAACATTAATTACTCATTTATTTACAAACCAAGGCAAAACCCAATCATACACACAATTTAGGAAAAATTCTCTACCGCTGCCACTTTCTTTAATAATTCGATACCTTCCAAAAAATGGTATTTGCAGTCTAGATGTGAAGTGTTTTGTTTATCCATAAAACACAGACAGAGCATGAATCCTGGGGTCATGCAAGCTTCTTCATACTGCCATTCCCAGCTCTCTATCAGTTTTCTATGCAAAAAATGATGTTGCTGGCAAATTTATGTAGCTCTCCTCTCTTTTGCTAGACTAAAAATAAAAGTACAGCTCTGAGGAATTTGGAAACTGAGAGTGCCAGGTGAAGCAATGCATAAACATCTTCAAATAGCTGTAGGTATTAATAAATTCCAGTTCATCTTAGCTTGGGCTAACTGGAAGCCTGGAGTCAAGACAGCCAATCTCTGTAACCAAGGGCTGGTCTGTTTAGTTTTCACTAAAGTAAATTTCCAAGTTAGTGCTAAAAATAAACAAAATAACATGCACGCATGCTCAAAGTTAAATCTGCTATCTGAATATAGACAAAAATACATGCAGCTACTTCAGCTGTTACTTAACAGGGAGCACAAAGTTATACTTCCTGCTGCTTGACCACTGCAGGTCCTAAAAGTTTAATACTGGCAAGTGGCACAGCCTGACTAACTGATTACCAATAGAGCAAACTGCTTTCTGCTGTGATCAATATGACTTTCTTTTTAAAACTCATACGGTCAACACGTGCTAGAATGTCAAATGCACCCACACACATCACTTACTCGTTTACACATCATGATGGGATCTGAAAACACAGAAGAAGGTTAAATATTCCTGCTTCCCTAGTTTACTAAGGAAAAGACAAACAAGTTTTAAAGGGCATTCTGCACTGCAGAAAACAGCTCATTTTAAATATCACATGATTTGGCACATGCTGTATATTTGCTTCACTGACTCGGCTGTCTTCCTGTTGTTGACTCACACACAGCATTGCAGCAGTGGGCAGTCAGAACGCAAAAATCTCTTGACATTATTGTTGATGCGTTATTAAGTATACTTCGTTTCTTCACGTTAGCTTGAAAATTGCGCCTTTGTTTGATTTTTTGGGGGACAAACAGTTCTTATAGACAGTATTTTTTATCCCAAATAAAGAAATTAAAAAAAAACAGAAGACTTGCTTACCGGATCCAGCATGAAACAGTTGACACCTCCAGCAGAAGTGGCCAGTACCAGCATTGTGGCACTCCCATAAAGAGCATAGCCAGCTGCCACAAGATTGCGCCCGGGTTGTAAAGCATCTTTCCCAGAAGGTTCGTCAGGGGACATCTAGAATAAGAAAGAGCATAGTCAGCTTTACTTCATTTTCATAGCTGGTACATAACAGGACTCTCTAGAACAGGGACAGTCTTCTACTCCATATCCATGCATGAGGTGGCACAAATGCTTCCATGATCCACAACTGAGATTCCTACAGGATGCAGTAATACAAATTATATGGAGGACACAAACACATTGATCTAGAAATGCTCCTGTATAAGCCTAGTTGGAATGCAGGAAGCAGGAAAGGATTAAGGAGATAATACAGAGCTATGTACCTCCTTGTAGGTGATGATGAACACAGCTTGGAGGAAAACTCCACGGCACAGTTGAAAAGCAAGCAATGAAACATGACTCATGGAGTTCACAGCTGATCAAAAGTACTTGGGATTTTTTGTTTTTCTTTTGCTTCATACAAAAATGAAGTTGAAAGTAGTTACTTGGGGATGTATGACAACATACAAAAGATGATTAAAATGGACAGTCTGGTGTGTTTTATCTGACTTACTTTTTCCCCCATCTTGTGACATGTAAGTCCGGTATTTCAAGCTCCTTCAGACAAAGTTTCTGCCTTTCAGAGTGAATTAGACACTTCAAATGCACATGCCATGTTTCAGCTCTGGTTTGTGTTTGAAGCCTGTCCTCAGGCTAACAGGACTATTAGTACAGAGAACAAGAAAACCTGAAAGCACATTCCCCAGGTAGACGACAACCACATGGTATTTTGTCTCAACACAAATATTCATAAAATCTAAGACCTGATTTGTTTGTAAAGGGTAATTCCTTTAGCCGGCTAATTAAATCTCAGCCAGGCTTCCATGTACATATAGGTACCTCATTTTCTAAGAGACTAATGCAAAGCCCTCACAAACGTTTTATACAAGTGTCTGTGAAACAGCAGATTTAACTTAAAGCTGGTCCTGAAAGTCTCTTTCACAAACAAGTTTAGTTAGATTTTATTAAGTCTTCACATGCAATTATATTTCATCAAAAGGTGCACAATAATAGTTTTTCCTATCCTACATAAAAGCATTTTACCTTTCTATAGATGGCAAAGATTGTCCCAATGGAAACAAGACAGTCAATGTTCGATGAGCCATCTAGAGGGTCTATGCAGACTATGTATTTACCCTAGAAAATACAAAAGAGGGAACAACTGTATTAGTGACATTATTTACCCACTTCCTCCAAATGAAAATACTTTAGTAGATAAATTTTCTCAGAGACTTTCAAAGGAATATAAACTAAAAGGCTTTTGTAGATTATGAAGGAATCGAATTCAAATGTAAAAAATTCTTTGGCCCAGATTTCATTCTTGATTACAACTATGTGATTTGCGCCGCAGCAGAAGTAGGGAAATCTTTAAAGCAAGTAATAGATGATGACACAGAAAAGGTGAAGTTTTTCTAAACAATTTTTAACAATATTAAAAAAACTCCCAAATTTTACTGATTAATTTAACTTCATCTATTTAATTAATGCCAATCCATTTTGATAGACATCCTGTAATGTCTACTATTTAGGCTACACTTTATTGTCTCTAACAAAATGACTTTCTGAATTATAAGGGAAAAGACAAATTAAGAAAATCAGCCTTTTTCATGTAGAAATAAAATTGGAAACATTAAAAAGGCTTTTAAGACCTGACATTCACAAACTATACATTTCACTTTTTCTGTGCTATGAATGGACAGATGGTTAGAATCACCTTACCCAGTCTGGGGTCTTATGTTGATTTGGGGGGGTTTTCCCCCCAAAAAAAGAATGACCCTACCTTTTGCTGTATTAAGGATTCCTGTAGGTACGTGAAATTGCCAGTATAGGGAAAGCAGCTGAATCAGCTGTACCTTTTAAATAGCTTCTCTTCCCCTTATTTTATCCATGGTCATTTTAATAATCATGTGTAACAACAATAAGTGTTTATTTGCTTTTCGTTTGGTTTCACCCTGCATGCCAGAAACTTATTTAAGCAGTGCTCTACTCTGCAGGTAGGAATTCTGAGTAGGAATTCTGATAAAAACACTGTATTAGCTCACACTTAGTTCAGAAAAGCACTAAAAATGAGCCTCCCTCAGTGATCTTTGAGGATCTTAAATCGTATTTGTTCAGATCTAAAGCAATCTTGTTCATCCAATGCCTATAAAATCAATTTTGAAAATTTCTCAACAGGGAGAGAAAGAGAGAACTGCTTCAACAAAGTAAACATTATTATACTTTCTAAATTATGTTTTGGTTCTTTGCTTTTGCTAAATTTCTACTGAGATTTTTACATGATCACACCAAAATATTACCTATTTTGAAAAAGGAGCTCAAACAAGTGCATACAGACTTGTGAATATAAATAAGTAAGTAAAAATTATTTTTGTTTCATTGTTGCTAAGTCTTTCATGGGCTTCAAGGAGAATTTGCATGCATTAACTTGAGATTAGACCTGCGCAGAACAGCACCTCAGTGTCCTACTGCCAAAGCTGTTCTACAAAAGGGCTTGGCTGACTCGGAGCACAGTTCCAGAGATCAGATGGGGTAAGCAAGAAATAGGATTCCTCCACAATTAGGAAAAGGTGGGGAAAAAAGAAGGTGAGAAGAAAAAAAAAAAAACAACCCACAAAAAAGCCCAACACACAAAACCAAAAAAACCAAGAAACACCAGTCTTGAGAGCAGAAATAACAGAAAGGACAAATGTTAACTGACGCTTTCTCCACCCGTCCCCTGTCCTTTCACCCTTCATTTTCCAGTATAGAAAAGTACATGTTTTCTGAAATTTTTATCTCAGTTCCAGTTTCTCAATCTGAGGCAATACACCTTTGAAGGCCAATTTGAAATCAAGCAGGAAGACTCTTTAGAGTTACTAACCCGTTTTTCAGTTTCCACTATCACAGCATCTTTGTTCTCTTCTGACACGATAACACAGGTACTGAAGGATGACTTGAGCATGTTAATCACCAGGTCATTGGAAAGGATGTCCAACTTCTTTACTTGATCTCCTGTCACATTGGTAGACCCAGCAATTCCGTAGCTAGAACAATGGCAAGAGAGAGCACTTTGTGAGAACAGGGCACTACGTCTTCCAAAGCACTCTGCTTCTGGCAACCTTACGCTCGTAGAACGTCTTGTAAAACAAACAGCACTTGTGCATGATATCTCAGTTCTCTAACCCTGTTTTTTTTTTATTTACTGTCCAGTGGATTCTTGCCGAGATCTGCTAACATTAGCTGAGGTGGCAAATCTAGAAGACGCTGAACGTGAGGAACACAAAACAAGGCATTACCTTTCAATAATCCGTAAACTATAGGCAAACATAGCTGGAGCAGGCTGTGAAGGCTGAATTACAATAATTGTGTTATTTAAGGAGCTCTTAACTTTAAGACCTGAATCCTAGGCTCTGATATTGTAGCTGCATGCCCAAAAATCTAAGACTTCAACAAAAAATTTATACTTTAAAAGTAACAATGAATCTGACAACACTAGTTACGCTTCTGTAGATAATTTGCTCCTGGTTAGCAATATGATGTACAAATTGCAGTAGAAACACTTTGCTCACAGATAAATCAACATTCTTGTGGTTCAATGTGTTCAGTTTTGATTTTAAGCGGTAAACACTTTCTTGGGAGCAAAACTGAGAAATACAAATACGAAACACAAATAAAACCCTGCGAGCTAATCAGAATCAAACCACCTGGCATCAGGAAGTACCAGGAGACCTTGCGATAGGTGATTTCGAAAGCGTGCAAAACAGAGAGAGGGGAAGTTGAGCTCTTAGAAGAGAAAAACAATAGCCAGCTCTGCAGGCTTTTAGTTTGACCATAAAATGTAGGTGAGGTTTTTTAATCTTTTTGACTAGTGGCAAGTTTATGCAAAGAAAAATCAAAAGATGCAGGAAAAAAAGAACTTGTCAGTGTTCATATTTGAAATCCACTACAGGAACAGGAAAGTTTTAGGTACTTCGGCTACGATTCATTGATTAGGCTGAATACTGGTATTTCAGGCTTTTTGTAAGAACACTGAACACGCTGCTTTAGAAATGTACTGCATTTCTTCAGCTCAATGCATGAGACAAAGAAAAAGACCTGGCATAATTCTCTGGTTTTCTCCCTCTGTCTGCTACAGTGGCTTGAACATTCTTCTGAAAGCACTTTTAGAGAATGATGTGCTTTGAACACCACGCTTGCGAGCGGAGGCACAAGTCCTCATCCTCAGAGCAAAAACTCCATTGGGCCAGCAGTTACAGCTCCCACACCTTGTCTGTTGGGGTGTCCCGGGAGGGGGCTGAGGGTGCCCTGCGTGGAGCCTGCAGCTGGGAAGGGACTGTGGCTTCCCCGGGTGTTCTGCACCTCTGCTGCTGGGCAGCACCCAGCATACAGCTGAGCCTGAGGACGATCCAAAGAAATGGGCCCCAGCAATCCCTACTTCTTCACATTCCCTGATAGCCAAGCAAAATTCCACCACCAGCTATAAAATGCAGTCCCACAGCAGGAGACATACTGCTCAAGGAGGCTCTCAAGTCCAAAGCTGGCTACCCCAGCACTGGTGGAGAGTCAAGTCCACGGGGGACCATGAGGAAAGGCCATCAGCACAGGTATCGAACCTGTGGGCAGCTGTCAACAGACACACATGTAGGATGCATAAGGAATGGGAGCTTAGACTGTTACAAATCAGGTCACAGGTGGGAAACCCTGGCCTTTACTGATAAACATAGGAGGCACATGAAAGAGCTAGCACATAGTGATTAAAAAACCGTCACAGTTTTGTAACGTCTGAAGTCAAGACAGAGAAAAATAGTTAAAATATACATAAAGTGGAGGATTTTTTATTCTCTCTTGCAGTTGCTTCTTTTTTATTAACTTCAGTCACCAAATTTTTCAGGTCTTTATTATTTTGTAATAAATGTTACTCTGTATTACCAGAGGCTATTTGCTTACTACGTTTTCCACTACATGTTTTGTAGAGACAAAGTAATTTTCTCTCTACTACATTTTCCATTAAGCAATGAAGCAGCCCACGTCTAAAGCCCTGACCAGCATACAACTTGCCTTATGAACAATATATAAAATACTTAGGGGGATTAGTTGCCTACAACCAGTTTCAGTTATTTAACATTTCAAGAGCTCTGCTGTCCTTCTGATGCATCTCCAGAGCAACTCCACCTCTCTGACTGGCTCACTACAGACACTACTGTTCCTAACCAGCGCTCTTTCTAAAAGCCTTAGACATCCACAAGCTGCTATCATGAAATATGAAAAAAAGCCCACTGAATTCAA
This sequence comes from Phaethon lepturus, assembly GCF_000687285.1. Classification (NCBI taxonomy): domain Eukaryota; kingdom Metazoa; phylum Chordata; class Aves; order Phaethontiformes; family Phaethontidae; genus Phaethon; species Phaethon lepturus. Next base: position 14,975 of record NW_010547083.1, read on the forward strand.
CTGAACACCTCATAGCATAAAAAACTATAAAAATATTAAGCTACTGACTACAAAGAGCAGTAATTCAGCCATATTTTCACTAGCTTTGTCCTTCAGTCTGTTTGTTTCGTCTTGTGTTTCAAAGCACACAAACCTGCTAAAGGTTTGCATGAAGGTTTATCAGCAGCTGCATCTGTCAAAGGCTGCGTGCCTTACGCTACTAAAAAGTCGTAGGATCCATTTCACTTGAGAAATTGAAGAGTCCAAGGTGCTACAGGAGTTACCTACAGCTCCGTGCAAGGGTGTGGGCGGATGCGGCCCCGCTCACAGGCCTTTCGGGTGCCACCCACCATCCCCATCCCTACCACCCCGGAGGCGGCGGGATCCCCTGGTCCCGCGGGGCTGCGGGGAGGTGCGGGATGCTGCCGGTGCTCCACCCCGCCCGGCATCCCGGGACTCACAGGTTGGCGATGCCCGCTTTACGGACGGCGGTGGAGATGGCTTTGATGGCCGTGCAGAGGGAGTTGAGGAGCTGCGTGAA
>NW_010547084.1:0-6803 GCF_000687285.1 Phaethon lepturus
ACTCTTCTGATTCTCTTCCCCCATCCCACCACAGGGGAATTAGGAAGCAGCTGTGTGGGGCTTAGTTGCTGGCTGGGGTTAAACTACAACAGGGTTGTTCAGCCTAGAGAAGACAAGGCTCTGGGGAGACCCTGGTGCAGCCTCAGTATACAAAGGGAGCTTATAAGAAAGAGACTTTTTACCAGGGCCTGTAGTGACAGGACAAGGTGCAATGGTTTTAAACTGAAAGAGGGTCAATTTAGAACCATAGAATCATTTACATTGGAGAAGACCCTTAAGATCAAGTCCAACTGTTAACCTAGCACTGCCAAGTCCACCACTGAAGTAGGTCCGTAAGCACCACATCTACATGTCTTTTAAATACCTCCAGAAATGGTGACTTGACCACTTCCCTAGGCAACCTGTTCCAATGCTTGACAACCCTTGCAGTGAACAAATTTTTCCTACTAATCTAAACCTCTCCTGGCGCAACTTGAGGCCATTTCCTCTTGTCCTATCACTAGTTACTTGGGAGAAGAGACCAACACCCGCCTCAATACAGCTTCCTTTCAGGCAGTTGCAGAGAGCGATAAGGTCTCCCCTCAGCCTCCTCTTCTCCAGACTGAACAACCCCAGTTCTCTCAGACGCTCCTCGTAAGACTTGTGCTCCAAGCCCCCTCACCAGCTTCGTTGCCCTTCTCTGGACACGCTCCAGCAACTCAATGTCTTTCTTGGAGTGCAGGGCCCAAAACTAAACACAGTATTCAAGGTGCGGCCTCACCAGTGCTGAGTAGAGGGGGAAGATTTAGACTGGACATAAGGAATAATTCCTTTATGATGAAGGTGGTGAGACAGTGGAACCAGGTTGCCCAGAGAAGTTGTGGATGCCCCATCCCTGGAAGTGTTCAAGGTCAGGTGAGATGGGGCTTTGAGCAACCTGATCTAGTGAAAGATGCCCCTGCCCATGGCAGGGGGGGGGACTCAGACGGTATTTGAAAGGTCCCTTCCGACACAAACTATTCTGTGATTCTATGATTCTATGATCTGTATCCTCATCATACCTACATGGGTTTCAGCTACGGAATGTGCACCTAGTATGTAAAAAAAGCTTTCCTACCGGTTAGCTTTGAAAAGCGCCCTGTGTCATTCTGCAGAGCGTGCCTAATAATAAAGAATTCCTCCTGTGCTAAGAGGCAAAGCTCATGCATACTTCTGTCCCATGTTAACTGTCAGTGAATGCAATATAGCTATAAAAGTGCAGAACTGTTTGTGCAGCACTGAATGCAGTACTAAATCCTGAGATCTTACTTATTTTGGGATAGCTGTTGAAGTGAAACATTACAGACGTAGGAGCTGGCTGACTAGAAGCCGATGAGAAAAATCTCTGTCATTTACCTGGGCAATCAGCAGAAAGCACAGGAGTTGGAGGGAAAGAATCAGAGAAGCGACTAAGGAGGAGACAAAGCAAAATGCCTGTAGATCTAAAAGTAGAAGATTTTAAAATGAGTCATCTTTTGAACACACTGTAGCACTAAGCAATTTCCAAAGCGAAATATGTGTGAAGACAGGACTTCACTGGGAGGCAGGAGAAGAAAGAAGGACAAAAGGGTTTATCAATAAAGGTAATAAGAATCTGTAAAGCTCTTACAGTTAGCAGTGACTTCTGAAAACTAATACCATGAAGATGCTAACAGTGGAATAAGACTTTTCTTGGAAATTAAGACATTGTGGTTAATAGTCCATAATTATTCAAATTTTATAATACTTATAGTATTATAAGTCTTATTGCAGCTTCACTGATTTGTTTGTCCTCTTTTTTTTGTTGTTCTGGCCAACTCTTTGAAAATAATTTCCAAATACTACATCCTCAGGATGGACCAATACCACTTTTTCAGAACTGTGAACCCTGTCACCACACATAACTGCAACAACTTACCCTAACAGATAAAACACGACTGGGTGGAACCAACAATCTCACTTGTTAATAGTCCAATTAAAACAAAAAAAACTTTATTTTGGGATGTGGTATGTTTTTTCATTATCTGCTGCCCCACAGGAAGTATTTACCAGAACAAGACCAAGACTTTTTTCTAATCAAATCAGTGGTGCCTGTAACTTTTAAGATGTGACTTCCTTTTCCAACAATATTTGTATTTATAAGCAATTTCAAGTTAGGAAATATATCTTTTCCCAAAATATAATCAGTCGGTTTCAAGGTGTCATTAAATTGCTAAATTATATTTAGAGAGAATAATTCAAAGTTCGATTGCTTCAGCTGTCTAGAAGCCAAAACCTAAAAAACTGACTATCTGCTATCCTGTAAATTTGTCTTCTTCTAAGTTTTAATTTTCCCATCTGTCCCAATTTGACATACTTTTTTTGTTTTGTTTTGTTTTCTTTCAGAACAGTCAGCAAAAGCTCCCTCCCCACCCAAACACTGTAGAACTATCTTGTGCTCTTGAGTTTGACATAAATGAAAATTAGTTCGTTTAACACTTGCTGATTAACAACAGAACGAATTCCATTAAAATGAAACAGAAGTTGTATTCTAAAAGTGCATGTTCACATCCTCATAAAAAGCTCATTCTGTTTCTAAGTGCTAAAAAATAGACACGTATTTCTAATTTGGGCAGTTCTCATTGTTCAACACAACTCCTTTCCCTGTTCACCACTTGGTCTGTTAGCTGGTCCAGTAAGAATTACACAGAAATTCTTCTGTCAGCTGATTTGTTCTCCACTATGTCACTCTTACTTGTAAATTTTTGTATGACTCTTGAAAAAAACATAAATTGCATTTTCCCACATCTAGTTCCTTTTACATTTGCAATAACTGAATGTTCATAAAGACAAAGCTTTTTTTATAGCTCTTGCAGCCTGTTTCAGGGGATGTTTTCTTCTGAAAATTCAGCAATTGTCTTGCTATTACTCTCCCACAATGAGTCATGTTAGACTATGAGTGTACATAACTTGGCTATAGCCAGTTTTGGCATTCTTCTGATTTCCCATACAAATCTTCCAACAGTATACTGTATCTATCCCAGCTGCTTTGAAATAACCTGTAAATTGTACATGTAATGACACAATAAATTCTTTTTTTAAATAAAAGTTTTATTACCAAAAAAAAAAATCATCATAATCTCATAACCAAAGGTGAGGTGAGAAAGCCAGAATAAACAGAAGGAAGAGAAAAAGTCTCCTATATACTGAAAATTAGAAAGAGTTTAGACTGCATAGGTTCTGTACTACCTTTAGAATAGGCAGTTAAAACAATACTACAGCTACAAGTTTCCCATGCTGACATTAGGAATACTAATGAATTTTGGGGGGAAAAAAAACTGAAATGAGGGAAACTGAGGTGTCTTTGCCCAAAGAAATGAAAAGCTCCACCTAACAGAGGTTAGGGAGACCCAGGGGCTGTTGGAAAGACCAAAGCACAGGGTACATGCTGGAGAAAAAAAGCGCTGGGATGGATATGACTAAAATCAACTACAAAACTTTAAATATAATTTTTTGAATCAAAACAATAAAAGTAAGTAGGCATAGGGCTTAAGTAGTGGAATACAACTGGAAAATATCTATTAACTGATCAGGACAATAAAACCACTAACTTTTTTTCTAGAATTCTGAGTATGTGATGGTAGCTAAGAACTAGCAGTCACAGCTAGTGACTGATAGCTCAGGGCTCTATTCCTGTCTGAAGCTACTTTTATGAAGATCTTTAGTGTCTTCCAAAGAGTAAAGCAAACACCACTGAAAGTGACACAACAGCATTTAATTTATCAGAATTACTGATGAGCTGACAAGGATGTTGCCCTCTGGTTCAGATCTAACAAGGCATTGTGCTTGTGGTTTGCAGTACTAAAGGCAGAGTACCACACAGCAAGCCCCGTACCCACAGCAGAAGATAATTGCTGTCCATCCGGCTACACTTCAGCATGCAGCTTTTTTTAATTTAACCCCTTCAACTGTGTCTAAAACAAGAGTTCTAACCTTTGTTCTGGCAAATCAGGAATGGGAAACAAGCTATAGAGTATTTTTTTAAGGTCATATGAAAGTAGAAGTATATACTCTTCCCTTATACGTTATAAGAATAAATCACAGGTGTGTGTGTTATGTTTTGGTTTTAATATTCAGAAATACAAGGAATATTACGTGTAGTTTATAGCAAAACTTTGGAAATCTTGCATGTAAGTTCCACTGTCATTAGACCACCTAACAACTTGTCTAGAATTTAAAATTGCATCACTAACTTCAGGTAAAACATTAAACTGAGTTTAGCCAAACTGGTTCAAGACCTTTTACTGACATTCTTAATTTGGTTCAACTCAACTTGAGCCAGTGTTTTAATTTTGATGCAAAATATTGTCTGGCCACTGCAAGTTCATTTTCAGTTTGTTTGTTTGTTTGTTTGTTTGTTTCAAGCCAATTTAGGTGATGTTGCCTTGGTTTAAATCAACTACCTATGGAAAAAATACCAAATTGAAGATGTTTAGTCAGAGTTGGGAACTAAGCTGAACTTCTGTAGTAAATACCATAACCATGGGTGACGAAAATGGAGTGGCATAAAAATTAAGCTGCTCTCTCTAATAAACATTCTGAATTATATTATTTAGGTTCAGAAATTACTGAAGAAAAGTTGCACAGGATGGTTGTAGAAAGGGGAAATAAAAGCACAGCTGGAAGGAAGTGGGAAAGAAAAGAAAAAGCAAGAGGAAAGAAAGAAGGTTTAAAAACCCATCAGCCTAAGGATTCCTCTTGGCTTAATTAAGAACTTTCGATAGCTTCCAAGTTATTTTCTATGAAATTTTAGTATCCTTGTCCCGTATAAATAATATACATCAGTAAGTAACACTGATGATTATTCCTCTAACTTGTAATTCTCTGCTAATTATAACCCATTAGCAGTTATGCTACTCCGGTACAAACTCTACTTAAATGCATAAGCTATATCTATAAACTAAGAACAGCCTGGGATGAGGAACATCTCCTCGCACTTTAATCTGCCTGAAATCACTGCTTGATTGCAGGGCAAAATGTTACTTCATAATGTCCTTCACTCTGCCAGTTGATAGGACAATGTAGTACTGGCATGTGTTGAAGTGCTCCACTGCATCAGAATTCCACACCTTGTAGAGCCGTGACTAATGTGGAATAGGAACAAACGTGACCAAGGGAATGGTCATTATTTTTATCTGCAACAAACAAAAGCTCTAGGATGGGCAAAACCTGGAATTGCCTTCAGGCAGTCTTTGGTATTTCTATTTTAAAACCTCTGAGCAGGTTTTATATTCCTTTAGGATAAAATTTAGAGGGTTGGAGCAGATCATGTTGTATTATACTTGATTTAGTATCAGCTGAACCAGTTTGTGTAGAGCTTCTGACAGGTTACCCCAACACCAGCCCAAGCCAGCACATCATCTAGTGAGTCAGGCTGCTGGGGGAAACACCAATTCTTATTAAAGAAAAAGGAAGAAAGGGCATTTGACTCCAGAATTTGAAGCCACACATACATTTTACACTGAAACAGGAATGAGTAGTCATATTGAATTTTGTATCTGTGAGACAGGAAAATCACTCATATTTTGGGGGAACACCTAATTTGGTGATACTAGGTTTAAATACTGATTAAGTTTTTTTGGTCCAAGTTTGAGGAAAATCTGATTCCCAGCTATGGAATACTTCCAATACTACTTTTATAGTAGTAAATGTTTAGTATTTATTGCCTTTTAGCTAGTGCTGAGTAAGCAACTCAAAAGCAGCAGGTGTGACGTGAGGGCACTGGTGGATGAGAAGCTGGACATGAGCCGACAACGTACGCTCGCAGCCCAGAAGACCAACCCTATCTTGGGCTGCATCTAAAGAAGCGTGGCCAGTAGGTCGAGGGAGGGAATTCTGCCCCTCTACTCTGCTATGGTGAGACCCCACCTGGAGTCCTGCATCCAGTTCTGGAGCCCTCAGCACAGAAAAGACATGGGCCTGTTGGAGCGGGTCCAGAGGAGGCCACCAAAATGATCAGAGGGATGGAACACCTCTCCTGTGACAAAGGGCTGGGAGAGTTGGGGTTGTTCAGCCTGGAGAAGGCTCCAGGGAGACCCTTACTGCAGCCTTCCAGTACTTAAAGGAGGCTTAGACGAAAGATGGGGACAGACTTGTTAGCAGGGCCTGTTGCAACAGCACAAGGGGTAATGGTTTTAAATTAAAAGAGGGTAGATTTAGACTGGATATAAGGAAGGCATCTTGCACAGGTTGCCCGTATAGGTGGCAGATGCCCCATCCCTGGAAACATTCCAGGTCAGGCTGGACGGGGCTCTGAGCAACCTGATCAGTTGAGGATGTCCCTGCTCACTGCAGGGGGGTTGGACTAGACGGCCTTTAAAGGTCCCTTCCAGCACAAACTGTTCTATGGTTCTGTGATTCTATGATTTATTTCCTTGATGGAGCTTCACAAGATGTACCGAGTCAGTTTTCTGCCTTTTTCCAACACAAAACCCTTGCAGATCATGACAGGCTACTGTTAACGCTACACGTCGTCGCGTTAAGGATTAGAGCTCCTGCCAACCGCAGTGGCACGTCCGGCGTCTGCATTCCCAACTTTGGGAAGCTCCTAGTAACCCTTTCCATGTATTCACCCGAAACTTCAAAGCACTGAGCGCCCTTGTAACTGAAAATTAATTTCTAGGTTTCCCTGTGGCAGTCTGAGCAAGGGGCCGCGCCGCTTCCGGCAGCCCGTAACGTCCCTCCGCAGCAGGTGAAGTGCGCGTGCCGGAGGCGGGACGTCCGCCACAACAGCAGGCTCCGTTCCACGATCCCGGGTCCTCCCCGTG
>NW_010547084.1:6860-7104 GCF_000687285.1 Phaethon lepturus
CGGCAGGTGCATGCGCGCTGGATTAGCCGAGGGCGGGCGAGCCCACGCCCGGGCAAGACCCCTCCCCTTTCTAGTAACTTCCCCGACGCGCGACGTCATAAGCGTGCGCCGCGCCGTAGCTGAGTAGGGCTGTTTCCGTGCGCTGCAGCTGGAGCGGGTGCCGTGCGCTGCGAAGGGTTTTTCTGGAGCTGTGCGACTGCAGCCGTCCAGGCCTCGCCTCGCTTCTCTTCTCTTCGCCTTGTCT
>NW_010547085.1:0-1808 GCF_000687285.1 Phaethon lepturus
GCCATGAAATTATTTTGCAGTGAAGATTTTCCCCAGAGTGAAACTGATGGGGAACCCTGAAATCCTGAAAGTCAGGTTCCCTGAATTAATTATTTGACATTTTTTAGCCAAAACTGCAACCAAGCCTTCCCAGAAAACTAGTGGGGGTGTGCAAGTGTTAGTGGGTACAGCTCTGCAAGCGCTAAAACCAGTAATGGTCACGGAAAAACCTCTGAGCAGCCTCACTCCAGGTAAATAGCATAGATGAACATTGTGTTGCCCATAATATACACAAATGTGTTTACTGTTTCCCAGTAATGGTCACGGAAGAACCTCTGAGCAGCCTCACTCCAAGTAAATATCATAGGTGAACATTGTGTTGCCCATAATATACACAAATGTGTTTACTGTTTTGTGCACTGAGGACTAAATAATACTTCTGTAATAGTAACTGTGTTGTGGGATTAAGATGACTGTGGAGGATGGAGGGAAAGAAGCTAGAAAACTCCCCTAGCCTCTTTGGTGCGAGGTGGGTTCTTGACAGATAGCTCTCTTGAAAGCTACTTTCTCATAATATTGCTGCTATACTACATATGGGGTGATTGCCTTTTTTCAAGCATACATTGGCTAACAGAGGACAGGCTTTATCAACACACGTATATTCAGCAGGACAGTGAGCTAGTTTTAAGTCATCTTGTCCTTATTTCTTTCTAAAGTCGTCTCATGAACACCAGTTCTATTTCAACGAGCTTGTATTTAGAAACTTTATACACCAGCAAAAGATTGTCTACAGCTTCCCCTATCAGCAAAATAAAATTTTAGAAGTTTTTTGCATGCAGACAAACAATGAGGAAGTTTGCACTGGCCTATGCTTAAGTGGTGGCCGTGGGAGATCTGCGCAGCCTGACGGTAAAGTTTTGGCAGCGGTACAGCTATGTGCTTATAGTTGGGATATCAGCTCAATGCAGAGAAGCCCGAACGAGGAGTGGGGGCTTAAGTCCAGCTTTGACAATGTAAAGTGTTTGGACTGAAGTGTATCTGAGGCTGAGCCTCTGTCCTAGAAGTGGTCAAAATGACAAAAGCATTGAGGGTCTTGGATATTACAGCCTGTTACTCCCAGTTTGGACTGAAGTGTATCTGAGGCTGAACCTCTATCCTAGAAGTGGTCAAAACGACGAGGGTCTTGGATATTACAGCCTGTTACTCCCTGCAGCAAGTGAAATGGTTGCGTTCCTCCACTCTGCTCCCCACCCCCAACAACAACTATTCTTTTCTCTTTTGAGAATAGTACTTTTTAAAATTGAAAATCAAGTTCTTTGTGCTCTGTTTCAAATCTGTTGCATGGTGTTAACTGGAGTCATTACAGCAGAAACTTTCCTTGGGGTTAGCAAGGGACCTAATGAGGCTGCTTATCAGGTTTTGTAGGATGAAGTGAATGAGCTGACTGTGTGCTCTGCATCCCCTTTGATCAGAAAATAAATACGGTAGATCAAAGCTGCCTTTAACCCATTAAGATCCAAATTTTTTATGAATGTTAAGTATCATGGAACATGACATAGTACTGTGGCACAAGAGACAAAGGTGTGAACAGTAGCAAGGAGGTTGGTATCCATAGGGCTGCAAGCAGATTCTGTATACGGTCATGTCCACATCCTTTGGTTACAACAGGGTGGCATCTTCCTTTAATGAACCTTATGCAACACATTGCTAACAATCTGAGATTTAAAACACCTAGGGTGCCAGCATATTCCCTTTTCAGTACTTCCATAACAACTGTGGAAGCCTGGCGCATGGTGGAGTCTGTTCTCGCCTTCATGCACATGTACAGC
>NW_010547086.1:0-3395 GCF_000687285.1 Phaethon lepturus
GGACTGACTGAGCATCTCCCTGTAGGGGGCTCTGCTCTGGGACTTATCGTTGTCTTCTCGTTAAGACCTGAGAGACAGGATGCTCATAAAGAGCCGCAGAAGCAAGCGTGTCCAGGGAGTGGGGAAGTGTTGGTAGGGCTCCTTCCTGTGCTCCGCGGCAGAAAGGACGCAGCGGGGGCGTGTGCTGTGCCGAGTGGAACCTCTCGAGGCTTCCGCTCTGCGACCGTGAATGGGCGAAGGAGAGGAGCTGCTGCCGTAAGGAGGCAGGAGGCACTTTCCTTTCCTAGCTGGTCTGAGGTTTAAGAGCCTCTGTCTGTCCTTTAGCCTGGTGTCTGGAGGGGCCGGGACACCTGCAGCCAGGGTGACGTGGTCTCAGCCATTGACTGCACAGTTTGAGCTCTGACTTTTCCAGTATCACTACCTGTGTGTCCTCCTTCCCCTCGATGGGGTATGGGGGTCTTAGACTGGGCCCAGCTGGCCCCTATCAAAGGGCATCTAGCCGTTGCTGGCTAGAACTGATGCTAAGCAAACAGGACATTGTGTATTTTGTTAATAGGTGCCTTTCCCAGGTGTGTTCCTAGGCAAGGGTTACAATAAATGAAATGCAGAAATGATACCTGTGTGAATCATGCTGCTGAGCTTGCATATAACCAGGAGGGTTTGTCATCTTCTGGGCCATCATAGTTGTGGCTAGATAGGATTGCTCTTTTTAACTTTCTCCATCTGTCCGAAGGTAAACATCTACTATAGCAGGTTTTCCAAGTTCTTTCTGCCCAGCTATGACAGTCTCACTTGAATTTTCAGTCTCCATCCCAGTGCTGATTTAGTCTGGCCTTAGAGAAGGCTGAAGACATTGAATGGATGTTCGAGTGGGGATAGTAATATCCCCAGGCTGATGTCTCCAGGCCCATCTATGGTCTCTGTCACAAGAAAGAAGACAACAAAAGAACTACCCAGGTGATAGCTTGGCCTGTGGTGCTTCAATTGTGCATGCTGATCTGGTACAGGAGGGTTTTGTTGTGGTTTTGGTCTGTCTAAACTGTACAAGTGGAATTCAGCTTCAAATAAAGCGTAGAGAAGGCCTCACAATTACATCTTTAGGAGGCTTCCACCAATCAGAATTCAGACCCGTCAACACAAGCAATAAAAAGTTGTTTGTTCTTTTCCTTTTGGGATCACTTTTTTCATCCCTTCAATTCAAACCATTCCAACTTATGACAGGGTTTTCCAGATCTACACTTTCATGTAAAGCACCAGTTTCCTGTTGCTTTATCAAGCTCATGAATACAGAGAGATGAGCAAGCCGGGAACCTGCAGCTGATGAGTTCTGTTCTTTTCATACAGGTCAAAGCTCTCCACAAGAACATGCCAGTTTCATTAGGAGCCACAGACATGTTCTTGACATGAACAGCAGAGGTTCTAATGTGCTTTCTGTGAAGAAGGATGGCCTGATATTAGAATTGAGATGTAAGCCCTTTTTGAAGGTGGAAAAGGCAATGTTAATGCAGTGTTCAGATAGTGGTGTGAAGGTGTTGCCAAGGAACGCTGCTCCGGAGCTGGCCCAACACACAGTGGAGTGGCAGATCTTGGTGCATGGGGACGTTTCCTGAGGCAGGAAAATGCCAGGGCAATGGAGAGACCTGCCAGGAGCCAGCAGCTCTTGCCAGAGATGCTGAGGAGGCCCGGGTGTTGCCAGAGCAATAGCAGCCCACACCTATAAAAAGCAGGCCGGGGAGCACGAGCGACCAGCAGTGCTGCAGAGTGGGCAAACAGAGTGTGGTATGCCAGCCCGGGTGTGGCACAGCAGTTTGTGCGGGAAGGTGCACAGAAGGATGTGCAGGGAGGGTATCATTGCCCTACCAGATCAAGAGGTGAGTTCAAGTGGTGGTCATCATCCACTCAGGAGGAGTGGTTATGGTTATGGTTATGGTATACACCTGGTGGAAAGCCATGTCCTCTGCACTTCCCAGAATGGATATGGCAACCCAGAAAGAGCCCCCACAGAAACATGCACCCATCCAGGTCTCATGCTGCAGAGAGTGCCAGAGCCTCTCACTGGTATCTGACAGCAGTAGCGAGAACAGCTGTGTGAAGTGTGAGCAGGTAGATGATCTGCTCAACCTGGTCTGACAGAGCTACAAGAGGAGGTAGAAAGGTTAAGGAGCATCAGGGAGCCTAAGAAACAGGTGGACTTGTGGAATCATTCTCAGCCTGCACTGAGACAGAAACAGGAACAGAGACCCAAAACAACCCAAATTTGAGGGGGTCCTACATCCTCCCCCCGCCAGGCTGCAGGCAGTAACTTAAAGGGACAGAGCGAATAGAGGCAAGTCCGTGCTTGGGGAGGCAGGTGTTTGGTGTCTACTACAGGCCACCTAGTCAATGGGAGTCCATTGATGAAACCTTCGCACTCCAGCTACAGAAGGCATCACGCTCTCAGGCTCTCGTTCTGTCAGGGGACTTCAATAACCTGATATCTGCTGGAAAAGTAGCAGAGCGAGCTGTAGGCAATCCTGGATTGTATTGAGGATAACTTCATAAGCCATGTAATAGCCCTACCAGATGCCATACTGGACCTGTTTTTCACCAACGCATGTGAGCTAATTGGTGACATCAAGATTGGAGGCAGCCTGGGCTGCAGTGATCATGCATTGGTGGAGTTTGCAGTCCTGAGGGATATGGAGCAGGCAAAGAGTGAAGACCCTGAGTTTTAGGAAAGCAAACTTCCAGCTGTACAAGGAGTTAGTCAATAGGACCTCCTGGGACACTGCCCTTGGCGACAAGAGAGCAGAACAGAACTGGCAGATCTTTAAGGACGCTTTCCATGGAGCGCAAGAGCTCTCGATCCCCAGGTGTAAAAAATCAGGAAAGGAAGGCAAGAGATCAGCATGGCTGAGTTGAGACCTGGTCATCAAACTAATGGGCAGGGAGGAAATGTTTAGGCAGTGGCAGCAGGGACAACTATCCTGGGAAGAGCAGGCGGATGCTGCCAAAATGTGTAGGGATGTGGTTAGGAAGGTCAAGGTGAAGCTAGAGCTGAACTTTTCAAGAGACGCAAAGAATAATAAGGGCTTCAACCGGTATGTCGGCCAGAAAAGAAAGGTCAAAGAAAGTATACCCCCCTTGATGAGCAAGACTGGCAGACTGGTAACAACAGACGAGGAGAAGGCTGAGGTACTCAACAACTTCTTTGCCTCAGTCTTAACTGGCAGTGTCTCTTCCCACACCTCTCGAGGGGATGGACTGCAAGACAGGGACTGGAGGAGCAAAATCCCTCCCACTGGAAGAGAAGATCAGGTTCCAGACCACTGGAGGAACCTGAACATACACAAGTCAATGGAACCTGATAAAATGCATCCTAGAGTCCTGAGAGAATTGGCTGGCGTAGTTGCCCA
>NW_010547086.1:3666-3912 GCF_000687285.1 Phaethon lepturus
CAGTGGACAAGGGAAGAGCTACGGATGTTGTCTATCTGGACTTCTGCAAGGCCTTTGACACGGTCCCCAACAACATCCTTCTCTCTAAATTGAAGAGGTATGAATTTGATGGGTGGACTGTTGGGTGGATGAGGAATTGGTTGCTACCTCCAGAGGGTAGCAGTCAATGGTTCAATGTCCAGACAGAGGTCAGTGATGAGCGGTGTCCCTCAGGTTCCGTATTGGGACCAGTACTTTTTAATATCT
>NW_010547087.1:0-58808 GCF_000687285.1 Phaethon lepturus
GAGCGGGGGCGGGAGGGGGGGGCGCGCCTGGGACCTGATGCTGTGTGACCGCCCCGGAGCTCGAACCCCTCGCGCCGCCCTACCGCCTGCCTCAGCCCTGGCCTGCCCGCGCAAAAGCGTCTACAAAGGTGCTTAGCTGCCGTATGCTGCTTGAGCGTCTAGAATTACAGCTTCGGGCACTTCGGTGCTGCCGTGGTAATTAGAAGGTTGGGTGCGAGCTTTACATGTGTTAGATTATTTTTCTTAGGATAAAGTTTATTTTGAACATCAATCTTCATATTAGATTTCATAAAATTAATGCATGGAAGAAAGAAAAGTGTTTGGGTACTTTACACTCGTACACTTAAACACTGCCAACTTTTTTTCTGTTTTTAAACCTGTGTAAAAACGTTAGTTCCACTTTAAAATATGGACTGTTTTCAGAATACGGCCCCTCTTTGATCAGCGCTGGCATTCAGGGAGACAGCATTTTTTGTAGCCCACAGTTTATATTGTTGGATGATTAAATTCTCGAGGGAGGTGTATTGCTATCTATAACAATTTAGAGTGGCACCTTCAGCATGAAGTTTTACTTTGTAACATGCAAATCCACATTTTCCAGCATCAATAATAAAAATATACCCTCTTCAAGACCTGTTGTTTTCTTACTATTAAGTACCTTCTCACAAACATAGAAAGCTTGGGGTATGAAAGACCATCTCATCTGGACCAACAGTAAATACAGTGTTATAATTAAGTACAATTGTCCTTGTTATTAAAGTAAAAATCTTACCATTGTCAGATTACTAAATATTTCAGATTTCCCCCCTTTCTCTCTCATTTTGCAGTGATGGACTGAAGCTTGAAACTCAAGTGCTGGATGGAAAGCCTAGGCTAATTTTAGCTGCTTCTGGTATTTTTTTTAATCATTTATCTCAAGTAATCTTTAAAGCTTCTTGAAGTTAAACCTAAGATCCAAGCAACATGAAGCACAGCTTTATCGAAATATTTTTCAGATTAGGAAGAATGTTTGTGCATTGTTATTCACAAGTTGTGTTACTCAGCAGCTTGATGCTGAACAGTAGGTTGATAATGAACTTTTGAATAGTCTGTCCACTGGTGAACAGCTGGCAAATAGTCTTGACTCTTTACAGCTTGTCCCACCATTCATACAAAAAAGTTAAGTACTATTATATGTTGACTCATATTACTTGATAATTTCTGTAACTTTATAGCACGTTACGTTCCAAGGAAAAAGAGGCCTAGTAACTCTGTGCTTAATTTCACAGAATTACACATTACAGTCACATTTCTGACTTTAAAGCAGCTTTACTATTTTGCAGTTGATGTTTATAATTTTGCAATAAGCAGTTTATTTAGGCCTGATGTCATTAATACCATATGAGATAGACTTTTCCAGTATATGTTCATAATTAAGCATTAATAAATTCTGGTTTTGTGATATGTCAGGCATATGTTTCTACACAAGCACAAGTCCACTTGCCCTAACTGTTATACATAGCGGTCAGGATACAGAGATTCTCCATTTAATGCCCTCTAAATTATATTTCATTTTCTGCATTTACCAGACAGCTATCTAATGAAGTGTTATGGGCTATTTCGAGTCAGTAAGGAATACCAGTCTACTGGAAACAAAGCCTTGCAACATCTCTGAAACAGCAATGCTACAGTTTTCACATTTTACAACCTTAGTTGGCATCATTGGCTGTATAGGACCACTATACATTCCAGAGTGCTCTAAAATAAAGCATTACCTTTGACATTGAACTATCCTTGAACAAGAATTCTTCTCCAGGAATTAATGTTTTTATACAACTGAATATAGACTGCATTTCTTTGAATTGAATTCTGTCAAAAATTGCATCAAGTTGTTTTACTTCCGAATTTCAGTCTTCTGCACTGTCGGATACTGCTCACGGTCTTTTTCCTTTCCACAGAGAAGCTGGGTTTGCATAGCACGTAGAATCCCACTTTGTTTAATTTCTGAATAGCCAGAAAGAAGTAAAAAAGCGACTTTTACGTACTCAGATGAGGATTGAATGCTTGAGAACCCAGGGATAAACGTGGCTGCAGAACGCATTTACTACTGGACCATCAAGATGGTTCAGGATTTAGTGCCTGTCTCTGCAGGACAACAATTCAGCGTACTCCAAAGCTTTAAAATATTCATCTCATCTAGGTTGCAAACTATTAATAGTGTCGTTCTGCAGACTTTAAGAACAGTTAGTGTTCTCCAGTGTCTTTAATTGGTAATGCAAAAAAAAAAAAAAAATGTATAAGTGCTACCAGTGCCAAATATGCAACCACTGCCAGAGCAATAATTGTATAATGTGTCTGAAGAAGCCTCATTTCCATTAGATGTGTTCCACTAAAATACCATCCCTACTATTTTCTCCCCCTTTTCCATTAGGTGTATGTGCAGGATTTCTTATGTTGAGTACCACATTCCCTCTATCAATCAATATTATAATATTATTTATTAATAAGTATTATATAAACACAGTACTTAATATTATTTTTTAGACTACTACACCTCTATGCATATTTGGGTTAAAAGGCTGAAGAGTATTTCGGGGCATATGTAAGGGGAACAAGGATGGGTGGCGTGATTATGCAAGTATTGTTTCTTTAGGCTGTCAGTGGTGGATACAGATAACGTCATGCAGTAAGATGGGGTTGGATGCAGGGAGTGTCCTGGAAGGGTGTGACACAGAAAGCAAACTGAAAAATCACAGTAAACAAACTGTTAAAAATAAGCCATTACCACAGGGCGCTCTGAGAAACAGAATGAATAGCAGAGGAGGATCAGACTGGCACAGTTATTTTATTAGATCTATATAAAACTGTAAATAGTTACTGGAATATATCTAATTTTTTTCACAACATACTTTTCAAGTGTGTATACTGAAATTAAAAGAAAAAGTAAAATAATACAGTTGGGGCAGATGTTATGGGGAAAGTGCTTTCCCCCTGCCTTACAGAAATCAGATTAATATAACAGTTTACTAATTTCTCAAGATTGTTTTTTTAGGAGGAAGTTGTTATTAAATACTTCTCTCATATGTTTGTGTTTGTTTTCCAAAAGATAAATCAAAGCCTGCAATGAAGGTAAGTGGAAAAATTACTTTTTTGGTTAAAGCACACAAATTTAAGAACACGTTTGAACTCTCTAAATTCCTGTAATCAATGATATTTATGAAAGATAAATGTGTACATATAGGTCCCTTCCAACTTGAGATGTTCTCCAATTTCTCAGGTTCATAATAGCTGTTAAAAAGGATGAATTCAAAGTTGTGTGACTACTTTTACCTTTGCAAAATGCTTTAGTTTACTTTGCCAAGAAGGCAACAGCAGCACAGGGTATCATCTAAATCAGAACTTTCAGAGACTTTAAAGGGATTCTGGTAAAAGAGGGATCTGAAGTGTGTTTAAGTTCCAGTTTAGTCATATAGGTTGCCTCTGCCTGAGTAAACTGGAATGCAGTGGGTTGGGAAAGAAAAGAAAGTAGAAAAAGGTCTCAGTACATAAGAGATAATTACAAGTGTAGATCAGGGACCTTGCAAAGGATAAAACTTCACTACAGAACGGAAAAAACAAGATTGAAATAATACTGGCTGTATGGTGAAAACATATACCTGTTTGAAGCTAGGCTTCAGAAACACCAAAGAAAAGCAGAACTAATGTTTATTCATTATTTTAAATGTTATGCTATGTAAAGTTGTTTTTTGCCCTGTCATTTTTAAATATTCAAATTTAGGTGCTATATTCTCTTCCAAGGTATTAATTCCTAGTACTCATGAAGATATTCATTAGTTTATACTGAGTTAGTTTCTATTGACGTAACAGAGAAGAAAAATTGCTCTTATTTTACTTGTTGCTTCAATTCTGTTTTCATTTGTTACCCATGCAATTTTATTTCCTTATTTAATATATGGTGAAATGTTTTTGCTTTAACAGATGGGTAATAAAGCCAGAGCACCTAAACAGGCATTGAGAATAAGGCATACTGGGCATCTTCTGAGGTCAGCACAAAATGCTTGTATCAAGCAGGAAAACTTAACAAAACTAAGGAGTGAATCAAGCTTATCAATGACAAAAGGTGAAAAACTGCAAGTTACTAAACACTCCTCACATGAAGCCACAACTAAAGATCACTTTTTGATTTTCCAAAGAGATAGCACAAACAGATATCCAGATTCAGAGAATCCTAATGTTAAAAAAAGTAAAGAGAAGCCACAAAACCCGTGTGTATCAGGTGATGACCTAAGAAGTTTGGTGTGTTTAACACAAGAACAGCTTCAACAGATTTTGATGACTATAAAAGAAGGAACTAGAAGTATCTCTGAGACTCATAATGAAAAACAAGTGCAAATGGGTAAGATACTGATAGTTGAATAAGTTAGTTTCATGGAAACAGAGCAAAATGTGAAAGCTTAACTTTGAGTTGACAGTTTATCTGCAGGCTACAGAGATGTTACTCTTACATTTAATGGTCTCAAACAAAACGATGTTTGCTATTATGGATGTGAAATTGCCTGTTACTGTTGGGAACCAAGCATTTGACAATTTTAACAGTAAAAACTAAGGATTGCTTGATAGTATACCAGTACTTTGAAGAGCAGAAACAGCAAGCAATTCTGCCAATATTTCATGCAAAAAAGGAACCATTTTACATTGGGGGAAAAAACATAGTAGAACTGCACTGTACCATCACCATTAGGAGTTTGAAAAAAAAAAAACAAAACCAAAACCCAATACTCAAAGAGACCCTTTCTGGTTTTGTGAAGATTCCAGGTTTTGCTGTCTCAAGAGCAGTAGTGCATTTTCCTCCGACCCAAAGATGTACATGTCTCTTTTTCCCTAACTGTAATATTACTGTTGAATTGGGCGGGCAGGGCAGGGGAGAGTGTGTTCTTCTACTCAGAAGCATACGAACTATTGCTTATCTTTCTATATTACATCCTTACTCCTGTCAGTGGACATATGAAGGTGATCAGCTCTTTGCCACCAAGAGCAAGATATACTGCAGTTAAGTAATTAGAGTCCCAAAGTCTGAGCTCTTAGCCAGGAATAGTGTTTGCTGTAAGTCTAGTATTCTAAAAATGCCCTGTGATGTTCTAACTTTACATGCCTTAACTGTAGAAGCAGGGCTGAAAACAGTTTTGTTAAATAGTGGGGAATTTGAAAGTTTCTACTGTTCTTAAAGTACTCAATGCTAAAGAAAGTTTAGTGGTCAGATATGTATTTATATATATTTTTATATATTTATACTCTACCACAGCTACTAATGAGGCATCAGAGGAAAATGTTATAGTGCTGCTCCAAAAAGCTTGTGAATTTTCATCTGTTCCAGATGAAGCTAACTCTGATTCAAGCAGGAAACAAGAAGCATATCTGCAGCCAGGATGGAAAGTTATGTATGTAGATCTGTGTTACTGTCACAAAAAACGTATCTCCAATAAAGATTCATATTGTAATTCTTAATCACAGTAAGAATATTTATAAATTCTGATTAAAATGTTACCTTTAAAATGAACAGATTAGCTTTTTGGTAATTTTTTTTTTCCCCCCACTCCTTTTCTCTAGAAAGGATTCATGGAAACCTGCTGACATGTTTTCTACCTTGGGTGAAAGAGAAGAGGAGAAAGCTTTATTAGAATTTAGAAAGACCCAATGGAAGAAGGAATTAGGTACTTACGATATACAGAATAGCTTTTTGATCAATTTATTACATTCAGGATGCCAAGAACTTTGTGTTCCTTCTGCTCTTTTAAATTTATTCATATCAGTGCAGTTGCTACAAATTGGAAAGTTACATAGTTTTATTAGTCTCCAAGACAGATTAAGATTCTCTAATTGCCAAATTTTATGCAAAGGTTTTCTATAACTTCCTGCAAGAATGCTTCTTAACCAAATATTATAAAAAATGTATTCTGTTATGCTTCATATTTTAGGAGTTACTTGCCACCAATTTTGTCAGATTCTGCCAGTACCTGATAGCCATTATCATTAACAAATTCATTTGTTTTTAAAGGGAGAAGTGTCACCCTAATCTACAAGCATGACTGAATATATCAAATTGCAGTTTGACCTTGAAACAGTTTGAAGTCCTGCCCCATCATCAACCAAAGAGAATCTCTGTAGAAAAATAAAAATTGTTTAACGCGGTAGTAAATTCTCTCTGGCAAATTAAGCTTTTTATGATTCACATGCAGGCGTGTTGCGTTTTGGTTTTAACTTGGGTGTAGACCATGTGGTTTCAGGGTTTGGTTCTGCATTATCAATAGCTTCCATGTATAGCTCCATTGGTTTTAGTAATATTACAGTAGTCCAAGACTGGTATAATAAAATGGAGAAAATTTATGTACTTTGTTATTTCTGTTAGTTTTCCCTCTTGCCCTGGGATACCGTTAAGCCTTCAGTGTTCTGTAGTCTTCTCAGAGAGATTCCCCAATTACCTCTACATCTCTGGGCAGAGACTCATCCGCCATCCCCTTAAGAGCAAAGTTATGTTTAGACTGATTGATCAGGCAATGGTGACTTGTAGTCCATTTTACAATGAGAATTACAGGGTGGGCATGCATTGCTGCTTTTTAAAAAAAAAACAAAAACAAAACACAACTGCTACACATCTGTATTAGGAACTCTTACTAGAGTGTTTGTTTTTTTTTTTTTTGAAGATGAACAGGTAGCACTGAAGAAGAAACTGAAAGAAACTCTGGAGGGAGAGGTGGGTTATTTCTGGGCAAAATCTGGCAATAATAAAGCCAATAAAGAGAAAGTGGAAACAGCTGATCCAGATAAGGTAAGGCTATCAATAAGCACTAAATAGCACATAGATTCCACAGCACTGTTGCCGAACTGTGCTTCAACTTTAAATTCATACAAGATTTTCTTTTCTGTACAAATCCAGTAGAATCCCATCTCAGCAATCACTTTAAGCTCTTGCATGGCATGAATTGCTGCAACCATGTTTCACACTTAGCTATTGCTCCAATTTGTAGCCTCACAAATTAAGATCTTTGTAGTATGAACAACCCATTCCTGTCCTTCCATGTTGATTCCTAACTAAAAGGTATACATTTTTTCCAGTTCTGTTTTAAGGAATAGTCTCAAATGTAGTTCCTGGTTATATAATTATTTACATTGTTCATTGTCATGGCTTAGGCCCAGCTGGCAACTAAGCACCAGGCAGCTGCTTGTTCACAGGGGACAGAATTGGGAAAAAACTCATGGGTTGAGATAAAAACAGTTTAATAGGACAGCAAGAGATAAGGAAACAACAATGATGACAACGATAATAATACCGACAAAGGACTGTACAAGAACAAGTGATGCCCAATACAGCAATTCCTCACCACCCAGTGATCGATAGCCCATCCCCGAACAGCGATTCCCGCCCCCCGGCCAACTCCAGTTTATGTACCGGCCATGACATTGTATGGTATGGAATATCTCTTTGGCCAGCCTGGGTGAGCTGTCCTGGCTGTGTTCCCTCCCAGCTTCCCGTGCACCCCCAGCCTTCTCGCTGGCAGGCCAGCACAAGAAGCTAGACTGGCCTTGACTACTTAGCAACAACTCAAAACATCAGCACATTATCAACATTTTCTCATGCCAAATCCAAAACATAACTTCACGCTAGCTTCTGTGAAGAAAACTAACTCTATCCTGGCTGAAACCAGGACATTCATATGCTCTCACATATATTTGATTGCTTATAATAAGCAGAGCAATTTGACTTTAACCTGTAAAAAGTCAGCTGTCACTCTGAAAATGTTGTGTCAGATAAATATATTATACTCAGGTGAGACTGCTTCTCCAGTGAAATTGATTGCTGTTAAACAGAAGTTAGGGTTGTACCTGCTATCAGTTAGCAAAAGCAAATTGCTTTTTTTGTGGCATATTCAACATTCCTAGAAAAGTTACCACTCTGCCCAGTAAGAATTTGTTTCAATCTACATAATTAAATATGGGATATGAGATGCTTAGTTACAAGTTTTGGCTGAAGTTTTAATGAATAGCAGCTTCTAGAAGTATAATTTACTTTATTATTAGGTATTAAAGGCTATTTAATACAAACAAACCAGGTAAGCTATATAAATCTTAAGTGGTCACTTTATTTGCAGACAATGTTTCCAGCTGACTCAGTTATTACCACTGAGGAAAACGGTGTCTGTACAACTGCTTTAACCACAGAGGCTAATCAAGTTCCACCGAACATTTCAAGTGCTCCAGCTGGGCCGTCTTCTGATTTCAATTCTGACTTACCAACTGTCAATTGCACAGCATTTGTTTTAGGGGTAAGATTTTAAATTGCATGCAATGTGGTTTTTTTTTTTACTTTTTTATTGACAACAGATGTGTATCTTCAGTAGTTCTTTTAAAAAACAGAAGAATTCAGTAGATCTTTTTGCTCTGTCTAGAGAATTGTGTCTGAATGAATGTTTATCAAAATACTGATGCTTTGAAGACTGAGCAGTTTCAAGGCTGATGTGAAGAACAGTACTAGAGGTGTGAGCTGAAGTGTTATTTAGCTTTTAAGTATATGTTAAAGAAATAGAGAAGTGGGAACCTCTCAGAAATAGAAGACTTTAAAAAAAATACATTGATGGCAGAAGGTTCAAGAAGTAGTTTTTGAGTTATTGCTAGTAGGCACTGATGGAAGCGTGGTTTTTGTCAGAGAGCACTGAAAGTTCCCAGTGCCACTGGAGTTTGTTAAATAATACATATATCTCTCCATTAAGAAGCAGAAACAGAAGAATGAAGATAGTATCTAGAATTTACTTGAGACAGATCACTACTAATTAGATCATGGCGCTGAATCTACCTGAAACACAGACTGAGCAGTGAACCATAGGAAGAAGGAAGGGATTTTTATTTATGATACATATAAATAAGGTTTTTTTGGAGTGAGAGGCTGATAATTCAAGTTGGAATAGTATTCGAAGCCTGGCTTATTTAGCATCTTTCTAACAACTGAAGGATTTTTATGGAGCAGTCAGACACTTGCTACAGTTACAAACTTTAATTCATCTTTTTGCACAAGAGAACAGCCCAGTTATGCATAGCAGCTGAAGGCAAAGTTTTCTGCCAAGTCTTTATTATGTGGCTAGACAAGACTGAATTTTTTGTACAAGGAAGAGACTAGCACTTGTCTTATTTCAGGAAGCTGTGCCACAGGAAAGACCTTTTAGTGGTTTGAAGCATGAGCAACAGAAGAAGTGGCTTGAGGAGCTGGACAACCAGAAGGAAGAAGCTAAGCTACGAAAAATAGAAGAAAAACTTAATTTATCAAAGGTATTTGTGGTTTAGAGGGACTTTTTGGAAGAAGAGAAGGTTTTTCTCTCCATTTTTGTTCTAAGAAATAAAGCATTAAATTGTAGACCTAATGAAGTAGCGACAAAGATGTAATTACAGATGCAGCATGTCCAATGTTGATGGAACATTCAGCCAGTAGCTGTTCCAGTATTTTAGTGGCAGAGAGCAGGCTACCATGTGTGTGGTGTGATGTGTTAGAGTGCTTACTGCAGGGATGAAGACAGTGATACTACTATACTTTTTTCTTCTTTCCCACCATTTGTGAAAGCACTAGGGTTTGGAAGGTGTTGTACAGACACTGGCTAGATGCCTTGCAACAAGAAATTTTCTGTAGACTATGTAAAGAGATGAGAAAAGAGAAGAAAATTTATAGATAATTACAGTGTCACAGTGGTTTTCAAATCCTGTTTCTAGAAATACTATTTTAATACACATACACTCTTATGAAACTTTTTTAAACACTTCTACTCCAAAAAGTATTGAAGAAGATAGCCTTACCTTTTTTACCCTTTGGTTTTTCCAGGCTGTTGAATGTAGGTCTCTTATGCTGGATCTAGAAGGAAACTGTGGCCAGTATAATTGCTTTGCAGGTGGAATACCTGAAGACAGTGTTACTATTGACCAATTTGGTCAATACGTCTTTTACCCCTGGAGATTCTTCATACGGAAGCTGACTTTTTTCCTTTGTGTGTTACTATTAGTAGTTTTAAGGTCAGTGGAATACTCTGCATTCTTACACAGCCTGATACTGGCACACTCTTCCAAAGACTTTTTGTCTTTTGAAGTGAAGAAACGTGCAGTGAGATTGAAAATCTGGATTCTAGCAATAGTACAAATTATTGTACACAGCTTTAACCCCAGGATTATATCTTTCACCATCCATGAGATGTACTCACATCATGAGATGTTCTGTATTATTAGCGAACGAGAATCTTGGTTACCAAAATTTGATTGGTATAAATGTTCATATTCTGCGGCCTTCCGAATTAAAAGGCTATAGGTTTTACTTTCAGCTGAAGCATTTATGGAAATTACACAATTCCTGGACAGAAATTGCTTTAATTCCAGAATTTGTAATACTGGAAGACAACTTTCCTACCCATCCCCCTCAAAAAAACCCTTGTTGCCAAGGTCGGTTATATACCTACACACAACGCAAGTCTTCATTTCCCAAGTTGTTGAAGGGATCAAATTTCCTTTGTAAATTGGTCTTTGTAACTGTGAAAGGAACACAGCTGTGAAAGGTTCCTTCACTAGCTGACTTGGTTTTTTAATTTGATAGCTGTGCTGTGGGAAGATGGTTGCAGTTACCAGTGTGTAACCTAACAGTAATCTCACTTCCAGCCTCTCTTTGAAAGGAAGTTAATGTGCACTTAAACTCATTTTCTTCACCATCTTTTTTTTCAAGTCAAGTCTTGCGTTACACTTTCAACCCTTATGCATATTGCACCACAGACTTGCATAAGATTAAAGTAAATTTTCCAGCTACTCTGATCTGCTTCTACATCACAGAGTAATCAAAGGGAACAAAGCTCAGGGAACAGGAGAAAGAATAATTTGGATTCTCATTATTTGGACTATGATTTTCTTGCTTCTTATAAAATAGGTGTAAAACTTTCCTGACAGAAGGGAAATTTTGTTTAAGGAAAGGACTCCCAGAAAGTGTATTAGATTAGATTATTTTAGTTTTTTTCCTGCAGAATGCAAGTTTTGAGGCAGCCGTCCTTCCAGGGAAATGGTTCTTTTAGTCAGAAAAGAAAACCTTCTCAGTACCTATAGCAAAAACAAAGGCCCCTTAAATAAAAATCTTGTATTACTGATATATTAGAATGTCTCAATTGCCAACAGTGAGCCAAAAAGATGAGCCTAGGTGGTACAGAAGAGAGACTTAACCCCAGTATATCCCGTCTACAAAAGTTTTAGGTACTTTGCTAAGATAGCAGTGGTGGCTGCTGTGGGTGGAAGGGATTTTGAAAGAAGGCTTATTTTATAATGGGCCTGTCTGTCTGTCTAGGAAGTTAGAATTTAATGTCTCTGCCCAAAGCCATTAATTCTTTTACCATCCAGAATTAAAATGGAACGGGTAAATGTAGAACATTGTAAAAAATGCCACTTGTTCATGTTACTGGAGATTGAATACGTACACAACAGGAGGAGAGTATGGCAGAGTGGCCAGTATACTGACCTCTCAATCAAACAGTTCCCAGTACTATTAGAAAAAATATGGAATGGACTAGTAATATAAATTGAAAGAGCAGTACCAAAACACCGGAATCCACGTTAACTTACTTTTTACTTCTCAATTTTTTTTTCATAGAAAATACAGTAGCAATATGTTTTTGCTGAGCAAGTATATGGGTCAGTAGAATAATTTCTGCTCTGACTTGCATTTAAGCAACAGAGAGGCTTCTGTTTTCCCATTTAGGGAATTAACTACTGTCTGTATTGTAGCCCCATAACAGATCTTTTCAAAAGTTCCTGTTTTACAAAATGTGTATTGTCTGTTCTGTTAACCAACGTTATAGAAGCAGTGTAATTGAGCACATTTCTGTTTTTTTGTTGCTTCGTATTTGTTTAGGCTGAAGAGCATGACAGATGGGCAATGCATTTTGATTCGTTAAAGAACCACCTTAATGCTAATCCACAACACCCCTTAAATGGAATGTACAAAAAGCAGCCTGAAAGTCTTTGCCTGTCACCTGACCCTAAGGAGCTGACTGCTTTTATTCGCCCTTTTTCACCTGTAGCTTTAGGCAACCTCATGCCCTCAAAGGTGGGAAATGCAGAAAAAGCTGCTAAAAACGGTGCTTTGGAACACAGTCAGAAAGTCAGGTGAGTGAGCGTTGTCAGGATAATCATCTTCCCAGCCAGTACATTTCTGATACCTCCTCAGAAATAAATAAAAAAAATATGAATAAGATTCATTAAATCTCATCTTTGGATCTTACTCATTTGGCTTTTGATTTTTTCAGAAACACCTGCTGTTTCACTTTTGAAAGACACAAGTGCTTCCATTGTTCATTAACAAAATTTACTGCGAATAACCTTTGTTCCTTAGTAAAATGAGTTTCACAATTGTAAATTAATACACTGGGATAACCTCAATATGAAAATATTACTTGAAATCTAACTGGTTCTAATGAAGAAAGGCTTTAGGTTTATTTTCTTATGATTAAAAACATTTATGTGTTTCTTTGTTCAGTTTCCTCCGTTCAATGACAGCTCTCCTGGACCCTGCACAGATTGAAGAGAGAGACAGGCGGCGGCAGAAACAGTTAGAACATCAGGTAGACTTCTGTTTTACTAACACTATTTTAATGATATGAAAGGTAGTGTTGTCACATGAATAAAGCATGAGATTTAATATCAGAATCCAGTGAGGTGCTTGACTTCTATGCTTCAGATTACATGTTTACAGTTGTTTAATGGTATTTCATTTGGTTAGACTCTACTGTTGTAATATTTGTACAGATAAAATTGCTTTTTCATAATGGAATTCTTGCCTTAAAAACCATATAGTACAGTCTTTAGAGCTCTAGTAGGTTTGGGTGCATTTTTCTTCAGTCTTCACGGTCATCAGGAGAACTGATATTTACAGGTACCCACTCCATGAATCTTTAAATTTTTATCTTATTTACTGTCATTTACATTACTTCTGTGGCACTCTTAACTGAACTTATCTGCATGATGATGTCTCTAGCACAGTGTAAAGAAATCTTAGTATAAATGTAATGAGCCTGTTCTGGTCAAACTGTTACTCTGCTAGATGGAAATACTAGCTTACAGTATATGCAAGGTAAAAATTAGACCACCATTTCTTTACTAGAAAAATAAAAGCATTATTGAAAACATAAAAAGCTACTTCTGTTTGTCTCCGAGTATTTCACACTGCTTTATTGGACTGGTGGTTCTCCCCCTTCCCCTTCCCCCCCACCCCTCCCCAAAAAAAGGAAGGTAACTACCTCTTGTGAGAAATTAAAAGAAACAAAAGTGTTTGAAATAAATTGTCTTGATTTTTTTTTTTTAAACTTGTCCAAATCACATTATTATACATGTATATGGAAGTATATGAATATATAGCTTATAATGCCTTTAATGTTATACCTTCTAATTTTTCTTTTTTTCTGATATTACTAGAAAGCAATAATGGCTCAGGTAGAAGAAAAACGGAAGAAGAAACAACTGGAGGAAGAGCACAGAAAATGGGAAGAGCAAGAGGAAGAACAGCGCCTAGCACGAGAAAAAGAACAAATGCAGAAGCAGTTTGAAGAAGATATGCTGAAACAAAAACAAAAGGAGGTGAATTTTTGCATTTTCTTTAGTGCAGATAGTCTGTAATAATACTGGGTTTTGAGGAAAATGGTTCTTGTTGTTCATCTTCAAAAGGATGTTGACTCATCATTTTGAAAATTAAAATGATCTGAAGTTTAGGCATTTGAAACCAAAAATTATTTCCTCAACTGATAAACTTACAACACCACATGAATTTAGGGCAGGTACCTTTATTCAGACAAGAACCTTTTCAGGAAGAGAAATGGATAAGAACAGCCAAAAATGGAATTGTAGTTTTAAATAATGCAGCAACATGCATTTTTAAATGCAAATTTTATATAAAAAAACCCTCAAAGTATGTGATCCAGTTATTGTTATTGGAAACTTGATACTTCTAAGATGCTTCAGTACTATGAACTTTATCTGACTGGATGTGCTTTCACTCTGGATTAAAGACTTTTCAGAATATATTCTGGAAAAGTAGTTTTAAGAGTCATTCATGTTCTAGACCTTTCTCCTCTGTAACTATTGCTGAGCTTTACATACTCCTTTCATATAAAAGTTAAGTCAAAAGTAACATTTTAACCTTTGGTAAGTACAAATTTTGCCTTTGTATACATTCTTACCTGTTACAGAAGAGCCTGTAGAAGGTTAAAAGCCTTGACTGATGATTTATTCTTCCTTTTGGCACAGTAGCAGCTATTACTGTTTGCCTCATATTTGGAACAGTAGCAGAATTCCATGAGGTCATAGGACAGGGTGATTCCAAAAACACATCATCCTCTAACACCTGTAGAAATAAGGATCCCTGATATCTCTACATTTTCTGGATGGAAATGTATGTCATCTGCCTGTAGATGCTAGAACAAATTGGTAAAATCTTGGGAAAGTCAACTTTCTCTCTAATATATCAGCTCCTTTAAAACATGTCATGCTATCAGCTGTTGTTCTTTCTGCCTGCAAATGCAGTAGGAATTGGGGACGAGATGGTAACAGCAATTTGGAAAGGAGATTTTCCTTGGCCCAGTCTCCTGCACCTTGAACCTGCTGATTATGGAAACTAACCCTCATATTTAGAGATGTCCTGCCTTTGTTAGGGAGGCTTCTGCAGTCTCTGTGGAAGTAGGAGGAGGGTGTTTTTTTAAATTATTTTTATTTAGGCTTCTTTTATTTTATTAAACCACATGATCTAGGAAGTCATAGATGTCTGAAATCAGATGGCATTTAGGAAAAGATTTAAAAAGGAGATAAATATCCAAATAACTTTGAGGATCTAGATGCTCACTTTTTTAATGCTAGGATTGAATGTCTTCCATTAGCATAGCAGAGGTTCTGAATTATCATAAAAGTTATATGTCACATATTGCATCTACTTAACTAGTTTTGGTTTTGTTTTTTAAATGCTTTACCCAAAATAAGAATATATTTAAACCTTGAGGATTATATGGGGATTAAATAATCCTATTAATTTCATTCTCCAAATAACTGATCACATATATTTACTTTTTTTTTTTAAAGGAACATGTGACTCTTAAAACAAATGAGCTCTATCAGACAATGCAGAAAGCTCAAGAATTAGCACAGAGATTAAAACAAGAACAGCGCATTCGAGACTTAGCTCAGAAGGGACATGACATTTCAAAACTTCAGAAGAATCTTCATGGTGGCAAGTAGAAGTCTTCATATCAGTTTGCCTGTTCCTTTGGTGTTTGTGTGCAAGTTGTCATTTGTTTTTGTTTTACTTTTTTTTTCCCTGTTTGGGTCAGAAATTGCTCCCTTACTTCAGGATCCAACTTTCATTACAGCTTATTTACCTTCTGAACAAATATTGGTGTTAACTAATACAGAGAATATTGTATTCTAGTAAGCTTCAAATAGTATATTACATAAAGGAATAAATATAAAGATATTATCAGGAATGCATAGGGAATATTCACCCTGTGTACTGTCAATCAGATTTCCAGTGAAAAAGGGAGAGTATTAGGATCTCAACCATAGTTCTCAGACTTGCTTTGAGCTCTAAACCACAGTAGTCTGATAATTTGATAGCATGGTTTAAATGGAACATACGTTACTAAATTGAACAATTTTACTTACTTCTTTTTAGGCGATACAGAATTTGAAAATTTTAATACTGACATTTCACATCAAAGTCATGATTTTTCTGATGATATTAAGAGTCACATTGTTCAGCAGACTTCTCCTCGGAAAGACACTGCTGTACAGACAGGTATGCAGCCCTTAAATTTAATTACTCTGATGTTCCTCAAGAAAGAGAGTAGAACAGCATATTTGTGAAACTGAGTTATAGGGCCAAACCACTGCCATTCAGAATGGAATAAAACTAGAAAGAAATACTTGGACAGACACAGGCATGTTGGAATATTACAATATATCATTATATCCTTCTAAACATAGCTGTTACTTACCAGTTACAGGTTCAAATCACCCAGTCTGAAATACCATGTTGAGTTATGGCTTGTGACCATGACCCTGCTTCCTATCACTTGTGAAGTGGAAGCATTATTTTATTTGTTTGCTTAAGCAACAATTAATATTTTTGGTTTTGACAGTGCTGGTAGAAATTTTACTGTGAATCTGGAAACTTTACAAATCAAATAATAATGTTTTTGTGTATGCCCCTTCGTAAAGAAAGAAGCTGGATTGTTAGTAATACAAAAATTGAACAAAGTATTTCCATTGGAAGACAAGGATTAGGAAAGTTAGTTATTCCCAGTAGCACTGTGAATATGACCAAACCATCAGCATGCTGAAAAGCTGAGCAGAAGCTGTGTTTTGCCCTTTACCATTGGGTACCATGACGGAAACAGAATTCTACATTTTAAAATAATGTAGTTTCATTTTACTTAAATTTTGCTTTTACAGTGACTTGATTTCATTTTCCAGTCTTTTCCTCCTTATTGAGTTTGCTTCTACTGGTCCTATCAATCTTCCACATCAAAAAGAATAAAAAACATTATAAAACTGTAACAACCAGTGTTTTATTAAAATCAGTAACGGCAGATTGATTCGCATACAAAAGTCAAATAAGTAATTTGAATAGGTTAGACTTGGAGTTAAAATATTTTCTTTTTTTTTAGATTACTTTAGTACTTCAGCGTACACTGAGTCAGCTGAGGAAAGAACTGTGTGTTGCAGATCACCTGATATTTCCATAGAATATAAAGAAACCCCTAGCAGCAAAAAATACCAGAAGGAAATGCAATATATAGATAAAAATAAAATTTCGGGAAAAGAGAATGGTGGCATTTACAGTGATCTGTATGAACAATATGCAAGAAGAGAAAGACAAATTAAGCCTGCAGAAAAATACAGCAAAAGACCTGACTGGAACATAAACAAGCCTGGGAAAAGATACATTCCAGCATCAGAAAGATACCCTAAACAGCTACAAAAGCAAAGGGAAGAAAACAAAGTACGACGACAAATGGAGCTGCTTCAGTTGGTGGAAAGAAATACCCCTGGGAATCTCTGCCCAAAAAAGGGTGGCTATTCAGACAGGTCTCCTTCACCTCATGAAGAAATAAATATGAAGAATAAGGGACATAGAGTCAGAAAGGTAACTTTTTGGTCTTTAAAAACAATGACGTGTATTTTTAAGACTCTTGTTCTACATGGTTTTGCCTGGATGGGAATTCAGTTATGTAACTCAAGCATTGAAAATCTCCCTGTTGCTACCTTTTGTGTAAAGAATGGTAACACAGCATTGTTTCCTTCTTCATGATCAGAAGAATATATTCAGATTTTGTGACTTAGCTTTTACCGTTATTTCAATTTTCCAAAGTGTTTATTCTTTTTCATTTATTCATTATCATTGATTCATTTTATAAATGGGGAGCTTGATTGAAAGCAGTGTGCAGGGTAGAATGACATCACTGAATTGCTCTTTTTTGTCCAGTCATTATATTGTGGTGATGGTTGAGGTGTAGGAGTACCTGTTCAAAAAAACCCAGTTTTTATTTCTGCAAATACTACAGATTACTGAGGATGTACTCTATTGTCATAAAAACACATCTTTCTTAGTGGAGCCATTCTCCATCTGCAGTAAGCATGTATCGGTATAGCTTGTAGCTATAAAAAACAATTTTCATTTAAAGAAAATACTATCAAATATATTTATGCCTTCTCTCTCTCACGTTCTCCCTCTTGCTCGCTTGCTCTCTGTATGTATGTATATACATATGTATGCATAAAAATCTCACTTTCTCACGCCTTCCAGTAGAAGAAATCTGGTATAGAAAAGGTGGCTGCTTCAGTTCTCTTCAGCCATTTGTTTACTGTGGCTACATACACATATTTTAGAAGCTGTGGGTATTAAAAAGAAAAAAAGTATGTGAAAATACGTAACTGTTCACATAGGTATCTTTAAAGATTTATTCGTTTGTTAAACTGAGTTTATTGGTTTATTTGAGGTAATGGTAAATCTAAGTTTTGTGCTTGCATTATTGAAAGGTAAATGTTCAAGAATTTTGTACCTGAGAAATGGTGCAATGAATTTTAAGCAGATTTTTCAGAGACTTAAGCATTTTCTGATACCATAAGAAGCATGGGATATGTTAATATTTTTCATTTAAATAGAAAACTTCTCTACTGACTGTGTCTAGAAACACAACCTTTCCTTTAATAATCATTATCTTGGGCTGAACGTTTCAGGTTTATAAATGCAGCTTTCCAAGGTCATTGGAAAACATATATAGTATTTTCTATAGTGCTCAGAGCTGCCAAAGACAGAAAATTGGAACAAATCCTCCTGTAATTTGTTTAATTTAGTTCATAGACACTACAAGTCTCTTTAATGCAAGTCTCTGATAAATACCTTTCTCCTGAACTAGGTCAGACAGTCCTTCTGGAATTTCAGAACAAACTTGTCTTGAAAAGTGAAAGCTTTTGATATAAAAAACATGGAGCTTTTTATTTTACTTTTTACTTTCTTGGTTTTCTCCTAGGAAGAACAATTACATAAGAATCATTTGAATGAAGAAAGGTACGTTAATACTCTGAATTAATGAAACGTCTAAATACATTAATAGTGAAATATACATGCTTTTCTTTCCTGATTTTTAATTTTTTTAAAAAGAATTTAGATGCATCTAATTGTCTCCTATTAAAAATACAAAAGACCAGACAAACTGCAGGTATAAAAGCAGAGTAAATGAGCAGAAGTCCAGTCCTCTGAGGAGTCCTTGTCTAGTATTTGAAAAAAATAATCACATTACTTAAGTATTTTTGGGTTTGTTTGGGTTTTTTTAACCGGAATTGTTTCATACAGATCTGAATCACCACCTGTTCCAGCAGTTAAGAACAGATTACACAAAATACAACAAAAACAGATACATGCTGCTTATTTCCCGGTGCATAACAACAATAGTAGAAGAGAGAAATATGTCAAGACAGATACACAGCAGAGGAGCTCCCCTCCTCCCGCTACAGAAGCTGAAAGACCTCCCTCTTCACAATTTATTCCGTATGTTCGAACAAATGAAGTGTATTATCTTGATCCAGATGCACCAGTGACTAGACCTTCAACACATGACCCACAGTATCAACAGTTTAATGGTACTGAAACGTATTGTGAACTGATTCGTGTAGAAGAGATGTTACAGTGATATTAGTTCAAAGTTCAAAATTTATTCAGTTTGCTATTTGTTTTTACTGAATTCTGCAGTAACCCATATGTGTCACAGCACTGTATAGAAAGCCTGTGCAACCAAATGATAATAATATTTAACAACAACAACAAAAAAAAACCACACAGAAAAAGTTGGTTATGGGGTTTTTTTAATCAAAAAAGCACCAAAATTTCTTGTTCTTTCATCTCTCTATTTTGTCTGTTTGCCTTTAATGAAGTGTGATTGCACTTCTCTGATATTATTGTATATAGATTTGGGTTTAGGAATTTAAGTATTGTTTGACTTAAAAATAGTGGTCGTAATCTAGTAGCAACCAAAATGTGATTTTTCACAAGCTGTGAAGATCTGCTGATTCAGAATTAAAAGGAAATTGGTAAAGACTATTGTTAAGTGATTTGATATACATTTATTTTTAGATTCTCACCAAACTCCACGACAGATTTTTAGTTCTGATCATGTTAGAGATCCTCTTCTAAATCCTGATGTAGTGAAAATCAGAGAGAGACAACAAGCAATTCTGAAAGGATTGTCAGAATTACGCCAGGTAGGCAAAATGTTATTGGATAAACATGTATGTATATATACAGTAAAGTCAAAATGAACATTGCAGACTATCACAGTCATAAGTATTAGTCTAATTCATTTTTCCATTATAACTTTTGGGCCCTGTCCTCTACTTTTGTTCCCTCTTACTGATTTTGCTTTTCATGCATTACTTCCACCTTTGGCTGTCCTTGGAGAGAGACTATGGACTCAGTCCTTAGATTAGCTATGAAACACTAGGGTACCTGAGAAAACTTGAAACCAAGAGAAATGGCTTTATTTAGTCTCCAGGTTTTGATAGTTAGGGTCGCTTATAGAATGTTTCAATTTCAAGTGGAAAAAGAATACTATTTTAACAAAGCACTAGAACCCCTGTTAATGAATCTTCACTTCTGCATTTCATGGGTAAGCCAGTCATGACAGAGCAGTGTGGTTGGTGCAGAAGAGTTAGTGGGGTGGTACTGATGTGTCTGTCCTGGAAAATTACTGTAATTTGCAAATGTGAAGTGTGAACACTTACAAAATCCTCCCAAGATAGGTATTCTTTTGTTAACATGTAAAATTCAGGATTTGTAAATCAGCCACATTTAGTGAGTGAATATTAAATGAAATTTAGTTTAATACTACACACACAAGAGCTCCTGAGACAAAAGCCTATGTATGTTTGTATATATCGCTCCATTTGTAGTAAGTTACTGGTAATGATTAGATCTACAGGATTGCCAGAAGGATTTTGAATATGGTGAGACTGTCTTTAAGGATCCATGTTGCATTAAATTAAAGCAGCACAAAAGATTATAGCTGGTGACTCTGAAGTTACATATTTTCCTGATTGGAGTCAGAATACCAGGAAAAATACTGTTAGGCATCTATTTATTAAAACGTAAGTGAATTTGATACTCTACCTGTTGGCAACAAGGTGTGGCTCATAGCAGATTCAAACCGCAGGTCTCGACAATCACAGAGTTTCCTTTTTTGCTTCTAAATGGCCTGGGAGGGTACTGCAAGACAAAAAAGACACATTTACTTTTAGGTTTGCATTTCTTTCTTGAAGAACACTATAGATAAACATGTATCAGTATCTTCCCTTGTTTTTGAATAGCTCCATACTGAAAGTACTTCATCGCTAGCAGCACTTTATTTTTCTTTGCCTTAAGGGAGAAAAATTATATGATCACAATAAAGGGAAGAAAATCTGACAGACTTAAGTACAACAAAACTACCAGTAGTTAACACTATTAATTACCTGCTGTGCTTTAGAAAGACAGAAGTTCTGCCACCATGCTTCAGTAGTAGGTCAATTCCTTGGGCAAATGAAGGGTCATGGCTCTTTGTAAGTTATTAAGAAAAGTTGTGACCCAAGAGCACCAAAAGGTTGCCAGTTTCTAACAGTTTCCAAATAGGTTTGACTGGATCAGGTCTTCCCCAATGCTTATTAACATTTTTGGTAATTATCTACAACTGTTAAGCATTTTGTAATTAGGCTTCATTTACCAGTGGTATTTTGGTTAAGCGCAAAGCCAGCTTCAAAGCACAGTTTGATCCTTGTGCTTGCTGAGGTGAACAAGCGCCATGGATATTTGAAGAGGTTTAAGGTGATAATATCCATGTTGGCAAACTTAAGAGGCAGGAGCGCTTAGGTATACCCTGATTATTGTATACTGCTACAGATGACACCTGTTTTGCATCAGTTACGTCACTGAGAGAGGAGGAGTAATGCAGTATTTTGTATGAAATATAATTTAGACACAGAGCAGCATTTACTTTTATATTTCAGAAGATAATCTAGTCTTGTTTTTTAAAGTTATATATACATGCACATATATATATGTTCACAACATATTTGGCCATTCTTCAGCTTTTTGTCTGGGGGAATTCACAGCATATTTAACCAGTCTTTAGCCTCTGAAATACACCCCCAGCTAGCGTGACAGATAAATACAGTCGGGCTGTTTCAGTAACAGACTAGCTGAACTGGCTGACCCATGGAAGACCCCAGTGAAAATGGAGGGCAGATGAGGGCCGCCTTCTGCCGAAGGGAGGGCAATTCTGTCATTGCATTTGTTACAAGACAGCAAGTCTCTTCCTGTTATCTTGGGTGACAGCAGTAATAGCAACTACCAACAGACTTTTATCTTGCTCACTGAAATTGAAATAGTCATTGGAGTAAGCCCAAGTTTACTCATCCAGCAAAGTGAATTAAGTATTTGTGGAAAAATACAAAGGGGGCAAAGTTTAAGAAAAAGGACAAAAATCACAGCTATAGTCAGTACGTACTAGAGCATCTTATTTTTACTAAGGCGATAAAACCACTTGCCAACAGGTTGTAGCCTATGATGGCTAAGCGATCTTGCCAGCCACCAGCAGGCTACCCAGGGACATGCAAAGAAAGACCTCACAGTTGTCCCAGTGTAGGTATTTCACAGTACTTTCCTCTAGGCCCTTTTTATTACCTTTATTACCATGTGATTGATAGACTCTGTTCCAGTTTTCAGTGTTACTTGTTTCTCACCTCAGCTCTGGGTTGATCCAGGGCAATTTATTGCATGACTCAGTTTTGTAACATGCTACTAAATGCAAAAAACACTCTAAAATGAAAGTAATTACTGACAAAGGCACTGACCCATTAATAGAAATAGCAGATGCTGTTGATTAGTTAAAAAGCAATTCATCAAGTAATTGAAAGTAGGCAGCTGCTGCTTTTGGAAAGATGCAAAGTGAAGTATAACAAACAGTTTTCTTTGCTAACTGAAGCCAGTTCTGCAGGACCTCTCTCCCCTTCTGTGCCACCAGGAATACCGTGTCTAACATTGTAGTACCTGCTGGCTTGCGTTCAGTCTATACTGAGCTGTGCCAGCAGCCTATAACCCTTATCTTTGAGAAGGATCTCGTAACTCTTGATGAAAAATACCACTGTAACTTTTCCTGTTGTTTGGGTTTGGGTTTTTTTTTTTAAAACAAACTTCCTTGGTACCAAATTACTTCTGACAGGTCTAAAATGGACTGAGACCAAGGGGCCCGATGTATCTCTCTCTATAATCCTATTAATTACAGTAAAAAGACTTGCTTATTTTAAATTTATGAATGTACCTGCCATCGCTATATCGTATGTTACTTACTTATCACACAAAGATACACTTCCATGAGTTTTTTTATTACAGGTTTTCTCCATTGTCTAGTACTTACGAGAGCCATTTTCAAAGCAGGAACCTTTTACCTTTTGAGAGTAAATAGGCGTATCTTAAAATATCCGACACTGTTCTAATTCAAATGCTAATGCTGTCCTTTCTCTTCGAGTAGAATTTGTGTTATGACTAAAAGCTGGTACATGTCAAGGTTTTGGGTTCAGCTTCATACAAGAATACTACAAATGTAGTGAGAATGCACAGAGGAGTGAGCAAGTTGTATTTAATACAATGGAAAAGTCCTTTTTCCTCTGCACAGCCATCAGAAACTGACAGAAACTGGACAGGCTTCCACTTCACACTTCAAGTCTTTTGCAGAAGACAGAAGATCTGGAGTTCCCTCGCTACTGAATGTATTATATTGTATTGCCTTTTTTTAAGTTGTATATTTAAAAAGCATTGAGCCTTAACAAGTAAATTGTTTTAAAATACGAAACAAACAGTGACACTTTATTAGTCCAGGCTGCATGAGGAAGACGGAACATTCACTTTCATATTCTGCTTATTTCAGGGCCTCCTGCAGAAGCAGAAGGAGTTGGAGACTGCGCTGATTCCCGCTACAGCTCAAGAAGAGAACTTTGTTTCACCATTTTGAGAGGTACATAGGAACGTTCTGCATTTGTAAAATGTAAATGCACAGCACTTTGCTACTGTAATTAATTATGAACCATCTCTTTTTTATGAAAGATTTAAAGTATGTGAATTTTGATAGATTACAGGGTCATGTTGCTTTTCATAGTGAAGATATGTTAAACTCATGATGGTGTGTTTGTTTAGAATGGCCTTCATGCTACCTGAAGACATTATGTCCATTTAATATAAGCCACCAAAACACAGTATAAAACCACTACATGGGTTTTTGTAGAACTCAGTGTACGTATTTTGATAAATAAAAAGACTAAGGTATATTCTGAATGGCTTGGGTAGACTTTGGTATTTTTAACTATATGATACTGCTTGTACTTAATATAGATTATCTAAGCCTAAAAGTTCTCGGAATAGTTAACTCAAGTAATCCCCGATTTTAACACCACAGAAGTGCTGACTATAAACTTTGCGCACACACACCCCCCACAAAAAGCCCAGGATAACAGCACTTAATGTTACAGTGGGCAGGGCCCAAGGCAGTAGAATTCAGTTTAAGGAAGTTTTCTTATAAACAAGGTCTGAAAAGATCAGTATTCAGTGCTTCCAGTCAGAATTAAACGTTTACTTCAGCTTAATTTGCTTTTAGTCTTCAGAAGATAGGCCCATCTGGGGGTAAAACTGTTTCTTTTCTAGA
The DNA here is from genome assembly GCF_000687285.1 of Phaethon lepturus. Classification (NCBI taxonomy): domain Eukaryota; kingdom Metazoa; phylum Chordata; class Aves; order Phaethontiformes; family Phaethontidae; genus Phaethon; species Phaethon lepturus. Next base: position 24,252 of record NW_010547087.1, read on the forward strand.
TCTCTGCAGAAGGTGCATAACCGGAATTGACGGTGGTGGTTCTGTGACAGAACGTGATCTATCCACAGAACCTCCAAACAGCAAATGGTCTTAGACACAACCTGAGGCTGAAGTTCTCCAACTGCAGCAGCGAAGGGAATAAAGGTGCAGTCTCCTCTCTCGCAGCTGTGTGCCAAGTCATGCAGTAGGCGAGAATCCATACTTGATAGCGTAGGTGGTAGAACAGTTCCTCACAAAATCTATTAAGGTTTATTGATACAAGGGAGGTTGGGTTGTTTTTTTTTTTTTAAAGATTATTTATTGTAACAACTGCTACACTAGTCTAGGACTTGTTTGTCCTTAATTTAGACAAATAAATCAAACAACTGTTAATAGAAGGGAAGACATTCAACTTTAAAGAAAAGTCTGTGGGTTTTGTAGGTTAAAAAAAGGGTAGCTTTTGTAAAACAAATAATATTTGTCCTAACTAATTTTGTGAGTTTGAAGACATGTAGTTTCAAACACTGTCATCTGGTACTAAACCACACATCCTACATGAGAGCACTAAAATCCAATTACAAACAGGGAAAAAACCCAAACATATGACTTTGGACAACTTGAAGACAAGAGCAGTAAACGTATGAGTCAAGAGTATTAGCGTATGCAACAGCAGCGATGTGATTAACAAGGGTAGTCTGGAGCCTCTGCAGCTATGTACTATCAGCTGCTGTTTTCCAGGAGCCCGAGTCAGAAGATGATGTACAAAATGAGCCAATCAACAGAGAATCACTGGAAAAAAATAAGTTACCTCAGCAGATATGAAATTAAAAGGACAAGATTAAGAAACAGAAGCTCTGTACTTATGACAATGCTAGTTTAAAAAAAAAGGCAAGCAGGAGTAATCATTATGCTACAGTGGGAGAGAACCGAGGTTTTTCTAATGCAAACTGAACTGGCACAGTGATTAAAACCAGGTTTGTTCTTCTCTCATTATGGTAATTACAACAGCAAAATAAAGTTGTAAGATCACTCTGACGATGCTGTAGTAAGCATGGAGTATCAAAATTAGACACAAAGATAATCGCTATTCATGAAATAAAGTTGGGGTATGTTTCTCACGTACTTTGAAAACAATATAAAAACCACAGACAATGCGATGTGTTAGCAAGTCCCTTGTGCATTAAGAGTTTATTTTATTTTTGTAATGGAACTGCACCATTGGTTACTCTAATTGAGGTATTTAGCCAAAATCTAGTATATAGTCATTAAAATAACTACACTGCCTTATAGCTATGTAAAAACATTTGTACAAAATTTGTGTCCAATGTCAAATAAATACATAAGTTTTGATATTTATGTAAAGAAAAGTGATTTGGATACTCTTACAGTTAAAAAAAACTGGCTATTTCACATATTTTAGGCAAACATTCAGTTTTACATTAAAACAGACCTCAAACTGAAGCCCAGGAACAGGTCAAATACAAAATGTAGAAACTTAAAAGTGCCAACAAACAAGATAATTCAAGTACAGTAAATGTTAAAAAATATATATATTTATTTCAACTTTCAGACGCTTCCAACAGGTACAAGCCATCAGGATTTAAATAAGACAAGAAAACATTTGAGATAAAGGACAAGAAACGTTGTGTTCCAGGATAAAATAGGAACTGTTAATCCACCATTTTAGAAACAGAAAAGTCCACAGCAACTTATAAAAAGAGATTTAGGAGATTATTTCTGTTTTGAATATGGCCTGGAAGAATCACAATTTATATCCCAACCACCAGGCGATGATGACTTTTCTGTATCCATGCTCTGACTGTAAGCAGATAGAAAATAATTACCCCCATCTTGGTTTTGACTTGCAGAAGAAATTGGATATGTTGTTCCCAGAAAAGTCTGATGAGTGAGTACATTAAAGTGACTGAATTGATGGGACATATTTAATTGTCTACTATAAACTTGGAAGTTATTGAAAGGAGTCTGTTCAACTGAATTGTGTTTTTCCCCTTCAGCAGAGCATGTTGTAGAAACTGGAGTAACTGGTTGAGTCTCTTCCAAGTCAGTTTTAGAAGTCTTTTGTGCTTCAGGAGATAACTCTCTAACTGCCAAGCAGCTTTCTTTTGCATCTACTCCATGTGAGCCCTTGGCCTCTGTCTGCAAAGCTTCCAAGTGAGCATCATTGCAGATTTCTATTTGTGATGTTTCATCCCCTGAATCCAGAGACATGTCCTCCTCCTCCTTTTCATCGTTTTCTACAAGAACTACATTAAAAAAAAGAGAAAGTCCTATTCTATTGAAATACAAACTTTTGTTAGAAAAGCTATACACTACTCACAGAGTGTTACGCTTCAGGTCTGCGAGTCCAGTATCACTTAAGTCTTGGTCTTCTGCCACTCTTGTTCACTTACTCAACATACACACTTAACCCTCTGTGTGAGTGTCCAGTTATTCCGATGCTAAAAGCTTCTGCACATTGTGTTCGTGTTTAGTGTGGGGAAATCCCAACTCCCAGCTCCAAAGGGGATAATGTCAAAACAGCATCTAAAGTTATACAGTAGGTGAGTAGTTGATCAGACAATTAAAGGAGTACAATTACCGACACCTCAGTCTTTTTGTTACGGTTTCTAAAAGCTATCATTAAGTTTATCCTCCTTTATACCACTTTGGGATATGGCTACTTTCTGGAATACCATGTTAGCCTGTAATTCTGCATTCAAGATCTCCTTTGGTGCTCCGTCCCAGCTGCTTTTGCCCCATCATTGCACATAGAAAAAGAGTAGCTTGAGAGTTGGGTTTTCCTTGCCATCTGTAGTGTTCATTTACAATAGTAAAGGCACACTCTCTCAAGGACCTCCACCCCACATGTCTAATTAGGTAAAGAAAGTATAAGGGCTTTTTAATTACCTGATTGTCTTTTGTGAGCATCGGAGGGAGGAAGGCTGTTTTCTTCAGTAACCGAGTTGTGGTACCCAACGAGACTCTTAAAATTTTGCATAAAGTCATCAACAGTAGCAACCACTATTCCATTATCAACATAATTTGCAAATGTTTTGACATTCTTTTCTGAAGACATAAAAGGAGATTTTGTGTTAATTTTTAGCACCTATTATCAAAAGAGGGAGAGAAGTATTCATAAATTTTATTTTTACCTGTTAAGAAGACAACATGTCTCTGTTGTATGTTTTGAGCCTGAAGCCTGATAAGACAATCCAATTCTGGAGCATTTCGAGTTTGAGAGTCACAATTATGGTAAGACAGAATCTCAACCAAGTGCTTCTTTTGATAGGTATTCAGAAGGGTCAGCAGACTCAGGGCATTAGCATTCATTCTGTAAGGGCAGGGCCGGGGGGGAAGCACACTATTAGGAAGATGCTTGATTTAAGGTCAGTCTGAATATTAAAATTAAGTCAAAAGACAAACATAAGACTAAGTTCTACTTCACTGGGTTTTGGAGAGCATAATTGAAGCTGAAGTATTTTAACAACTGGTATTTAAAGAATACTACTTACCTCCCCAACTCTTTAAGTTTTTTTTGTATTTTACAGTGGACTTTCCACTGCCATTTCCCATCTGGGGTATTGAGATCCTCCAGAAACTTTAAGAACTGTTTTAGTTTATCTGTTTCGGAAATATTGAATAGAAGTTAAATTTTGTGGTATGCAAACTGAAAATACTGCTTCAGTATCTACACAAAGCTGCTTTCTGATTTCATTGAAGTAATTACACAACTGTGAACATTAGCCTAGTACTTCAGGTTTTCTTCCTAGCAGATTAGCCAACAACAATATTCCAAAACTGAGATGCTTCTTTGTAGGTCAGACGCCCAACAGTGGTATCTGCTTTTGTAAAAGCTGAATTCAGTCATCCATGGTCTGCCCTGCTAAAATACCCTTTAAAAACTGGTAATTTTGTTAAAGATTTTCAAATAAAGAAAAAGTGAAAGAAATGAGCTTCTCCATTTTTTTTCAGCATATTTGTGGATTGAGTAGTAAGGAATAAGTTTGTGTAGTTACGTGTATGGAACCTTTAACACAAACTTAGATAAGATCTCCAAGTTCACCTGTTCCCCAGAAACATGTTCTCCAAAAAGCCCACAGAGGTAAGGAAGAGACTGAATTAGCTGAAGTTGTCAAAAAAAACCCAACAACAACAAAAAAAAACCCCAAACAAACAAAAAAACCCTTCCAAAACCAGAAGACTTGAAAATTACAAGGCTTGACTCTTCACTGCGACAAGTACAGCATCTCTCTCAAATGTCAGGCTTTTTTTGTCTGTGTTTTAAAGCTTCAGAAAATATCACACTTACCTATAGTGATGGCCTCTGGATTAAGGACAGATTCATCTGACACAACAAAACCACCAGACACAAACAATTCATTGTAAGTGTGATTTTTCACATCATCCAAACTATCAACACCAGCAAAGCTGACACAGGAAAGCCTCTTCAAAGTTACTAAGCCAGGTATCTGTTTAAAAATGTTATAAATCAGAGATGTATATCAAAGATAATGGGAAAAAAAAAAGGGGGGGGGTGGCGTGCAGGGATGTACGACACACGACACTACAGAACTTCCCTACTTACTAGTACCAAATGTCAAACTTCAAAACACACTTTCAAAGAATTACTATCTTTTCATTTTCCAGGGGAGGTGCTTTCTCAAAAACATTACAGGAATGGAGAACTGAAGTTGAGCACTGAGAATAATTTTACTTTCTGTCCAGCACAGGTTCATAAACCACAAGCTGTCAGGGATACCTAAGGTAGTCTGACAGCTGCCTTCATTTGCCATTAGCGCATCACAGAATTAGAAGCGGAACTACACAGGCCTCTGTACAACTTTACAACTACTAAGAGTAAATGTGCATTAGCACGTATGTGGAGGTGGAAGAAGTTACTGGGTATATGATGTAACAAGATGATGTATTTACCACAACCATTTTTGTTTCTTCAAGTGGCAACCAAACACAGGACCGCATTTAAACACTATGCTGTTACAAGACAGTGGCCTTGCTGAAAATGAGCTCGCCTCACTATGCTTTAACGGTAGCTTTCTGTAGTCCATATTTACTCATGTGACATACCTTATGGATGAGATTGGCGATGTCTTCATTTTGGATAATTATCAACAGTTTATCTAAAGCAGCTCTTCTTTTGAGGAACTGTTCTGGATGGCACTCTGTATTACCTAACTTTGTAAGATATTCCTACCACCACAGAAAGAGAAGATTGTGAAGAAAAAGCGCATCGGTAGTTCAGCCAAAACAATCCCCATGCAATGACCATGTTAAGTGAGTTTTCCATTCAAATGAATCTCCGAGAGACTGGCTTCCTTATCTTTCCAATACATTAATCGGAAAGATGCAGCAACAGAGAAATAGGCTGTTTCAGCCTATTTCTTACAGAATCAGGCCTAAGTGGCCAACTGACAGGCCATCAAAACTGCGTAAATTTTCAAGTAAAGCCAGAAGTTTTTATTATTTCACTTTCAACTTTCATCATCTACATTTAAATACAGAAGAATAGTAATCTCTGAAAGTTACCTGTACTATTAACTGGAGGGGAAGGGCAAAAAAATCCCAAACCACACACATTGACTTTTCATACATTCTTTCTAAAATGGTAAGCCATCACATTTTTGCCCTTGTTTTTTTCCTATAAGACTACCCCCCAGCAGTATCTTCAGAAAGAACCCAACGACAGCCTGTTCTGCTTTCCAACACTAAGAAAAAGACTTGCATAAAAGCTAAATGTAAGCAAGACTACCTCAGAACCTCAAACGAGAAATGGGACAGGACAGCCTACTTTCACAATTCACTTTCACAATTCAACATTTTCTGGAACAAATTTCAGACTACCATATGTTTGCAAGCCCAGTTTTATACATTTGGATTTGAAAGGCACTCTATTCTACTGTAACACTAAAGAGAGGCTGAACAGGAACATATTTACCTTGATTTCTTTGCAGAGAATGCTTTCTTCCTCTTCATGAATATAAAATTTCACAGTGTTTTTCTGTACATCTTTAATAATTTTGACCAAACTGTTAAATACTTCAGGTTTTAACTGGCTTATAAAATCAGAAAAGGCTGGTTGGGTTGAAATGTTTAAGTTCTCTGGAGATTTCTGTGTCTTTTCTGGTGGCTCCATCAGATCACCACTGGATGAGGTCTGATCAGCTGTCAACATATCCTCTGTTTTAGCACTCACACGATCCGTTTCCTCCTGCACTAGGGATAAGCTTGATGAACGCTGCTCATTAGAATCCAGATCTTCCACCACGTTATTACACAATGGCTCTGATACCAATGCCGTATCAGAGTCCCGGCAAACAGGTAACATGTCGGGTGGAGGATTCGGTGCAGCGTTACTAACCACTTCTGCCGATTCAGGACTAGAATGAACTGGTGGCGTCTGCCTAAAGCACGAAGAGGACAAAATAACACTATTCAACTTTTCACTCAGTGTCTCTATATATTCTTGGACAGAAATCTCTGATGCCTGTAAACATATGTATTCAGAAAGTCTCATTATCCTCTCTCTGGCAGAGAAGACTGGTGTGGACACACCACTAACATAAGCAATATTCTTTTGCTGCAGTATCTCCTGAATCTTTCTTGCAAAGAGATTATATTCTTCTAATAGTGTAGTCTCTATTATTGCACTAATGGAATGCTTAGTTGTAAAAGGGTGATCCGCTAGCCCACACTGATCTTCAAGTTTCTCCACTTGTCTTGTATAAAGTCCATCTTCTGCTGTCCCCTTTTGTGTGTCTGAAAATGGAGAGTATGGAAACTGATAATCAGAACTTCTCTGTCTATTTATTACCCGGGGGTCATTAGGAAAGGCATCCTTTGGCGGTAAATGCACCAGTGGTTCTTCTGGTGATTTCAGACCTATATAGGAAGAGTTAATCATCGTCATCTCATGTTTGCAAGTCATACACAACTGATATACTAAAACCTCCAAACCACAGTTTTAAAACAGCATTACTGTTGTGCCTCCCCCCTCCAATCAACTTAAACCCAAAGACTCAAGTGTTACTGTCTGCTGAGATACAGAAGCACAGAAAATGTAATAGCTCCTAAGATGGTAGAACAATAAAGTCAAGGTTTGCTCAGAAAAGCAGAACACAGGTAATTTTGCCAGAGATAACATCTGATTAAGCATAACAGGAACTGCCTTAATTACAAAAAAAAAATCAAATTAGAAATCAAGCAGGGTGACAAATATTCAAATATTTTCATTTGCTGGTAGGTTAAAATCCTCAGACTTGCAAAAGGCTTATTTTAGCCACACACTTCCTTGTGAAGTTAAGACTGCAAATTGCAAGCTGCATGTCTGATCTCACAATTTAGAATAGAATTCTTTTTGCTTAAAAAGGTAGGATATTAAGTCTTATGGTAATTATTGATACACGGAATCAGTTATGCTGCAAGGAGTGCTGAAAGCCTCTCACAATCCAAACCTTCAGATCACTTCTGCAGCATTCAGTTTCTTTACCATCCACGTTTCCACATTCAAAACTATGGTTTTGTTTCTTTTTAAACCAATTTTAACACTTTGTTGCAATTAATGATATATACACAGAGGTATTTCAGTGTGTATCTGTTCCATAAATACTTCAAAGGAGGTTTTCTTTGAGTTTTTTTTTCAGGTTTTTAAGTGTTGCATTATTGTTAAAGCTAATGCAGTTGTAAGCAGAAAATGAGATTTCTGGAACAGAAGCAATAACCAAAATAGTACAGACAGTTTCTGAAAGTTAGTGTTCTTTTGGAATGCAGTCATTTTTGTAGCCAGTTTTAAAAAGTTATATTCAGTCCCTGATTTGATCATGCCCATCCAGATCCAAAAGGAAAACATCTGCCACTAACAGGATCCCTTTTTCATGGTGACATCATCACCTCATAGTTACTTTATGCCACCAGAGTTACACTGAGAAACTAGAAATGTGGTTCCACTTTATTCTCCTTATAAATGAAACTACATACTCCTTCTTCATCCTTAAAAGCACATACTTTGAGTCAACACAAATTTCTATTTTCTTTAAAAACACTAACCACAACCATAAATGACGTTATTCCAATTAGTTCCATTCCATTTTAGTTGAACTTTTTTTCTGTTGCTCTTTACCTTCAGCATTGCTCTAGACCTTTTGCATACACGAGTATATTAAGACTTTGAAAGACTCGGTACCAAATCATAATGTTAATGAATATACTTAGTTTAAGTTCGTTTGAGATACATAATGTATTTTAATTGCCTTGTATCTCATTATTCTTGAACTGCTCAACACTTAAAAGCTATATCACTATTATAATCCAGAAACATTGCACTATAAGCAAGTCTTAGTAAAAGATTAAAAGCTATACTATGGCTTTAAATTTAGGGCTATTTTTATAACTTCTTGCATTTTAATACAGCTCATCAGTTGCATACCAATTTTTAGCAAAGTAATTTTGTTCTATGGCACTCCTGTCTGCACCTCCAATGCAAGTAAAACTTCAAATCCCAAGGTTTTTGAAAAAACTAATATACAATTCACTCATCCCGATTTGATGGAAAGTTTTTATAACAATTACATTAGAAAAAAAGTTTTCAAGATATCATCGATTAAGAACTGATTAGGTTATTCTTCAAAGGTATTATTTAAAGTTTTCCAGAAAGAAAGAAACTTCATTTTAAAAACAAAAGCCTTTGTTTTTACTGAAGGTTTTTATTTAAAAATGTTCAACAGAATCTAGCATAACAGAATATAAATGCAAAATATTCTCTAACGTAAAAAACAGGATTAAAAAAAAATAAAAGGATGATTTAATCTAAAGTTACCCTTATTTAAACAGAATTCTTTGAAGGCAGCATCCTTCACAGATCTACACCTTTGGGTCACAAGTCTTCACAAAAAACAAATGCATGAGCAAGGAGCAAAACCCAAATAAATAAACACTTCAACTATTAAAAGTATGATTCATGATTCAAACATACTCTTTGTTGGTAATACCTTGTAACTAGATATGTCAAAGAAACTAGAGACGCCTGCCTAAGAACAGGTGTTTCAGAGCTGCTGAAGTTGTTACCCTTGCAGATTTAAGAGTCAAATTCTTCACTGCCTAAGAGAGGTCTCCTCCTACAGTGACTCCAAAAAGAGGATTCCTGGGTAGATTTTGAAATCAGAAATTCAAACACCACCTGACAAACAAAGCCTAGAATGTTCTGTTTCTTCATATCCAAGATGAATGTCATCAAAAGCCATCAATTTTAAGAATATCTATTAATGCATTAATAGACTCTTACAAGAGAAAAAAAATAAGCAAGAACAAACACAATTTTTGTTGTGTCCAAAGCCAAAGAGCCTCAAATACAAACCAAAACTGAGTTAGGATGGACTTACTCAAATACATCTGTGCCCAAGTTAGGTTTCAAAAATAAGATTCAGGTTTGCTTACTATTTGCAGAATTTTACATTATGTAATTATGAAGAAATGAACGGTAACGTGATACAGAAGTAGTCCAGACAAGTTGAGGACCCATGAACAATTACCTCCTCCAACACTTTCTGATGTTGTTGGGAAAGAAGCAAGACAAACCCCACACTCCTCAAGTCACAAACTATGGAGAGTTAAGTTCTTAAAGTGAGTTTAGCTGAACATGATCCCTGTATCAAAAGTAAACCAAACTTTTGTTGAAAAAGAAAAAAATGAGACATTGCTAATTTGCCTTCCTGCAATTGTGCAGAGACAAAAAGGACAAGACTGATGTTCTCTGAATTCCTTTCTATAGCTACCTTGCTACAAACAATGAGACATGAAGAAGCTGTTGGATTTAGAAAGCAAGCCGTTTCAGAAAAGAATAAAGCTTCCTTTAAATAATATTACTAAATCAATCTTCGTTCCCTAGATTAGAAATGCAAAGCTTTCTAGAAGATACTATACAGGAAGATATGCCCAGTAAAAATTAAGTGCCAGTAGCCCAAAACATTAAAGGCTCTTTTGACTTTCCTACACCCTTCCTGATGTACTTCAATAAAATCAGCCCACTTGCTGAATAGCGTATTACTGATCGAATTTTCTGACAAAAATTCAGTATCAGGCAAGAATAGGAACTGCTCAGAAGTTCAGGCCACAATGACATATGCAAACTGTCTCCCCAACTCTTCTCACCTGTTTGCTTATCTTCATGTTTTTCCAGGTGATCCTCTTGAACTCTTCCTGCCCCTCCTGAAGGGGAGCAGCAGTTAGCATTTGTAGAGTTTCTTGGTATTTATATAGCACTTTTGACATGATCATATTGCAGAGCTAGTCAATACTTACTGCAGTAAGAGCTAATATAAAGAACTGATGTCATAGGAACTCAAGAAATACAGTGATGCTCAAGACAATTTCTTTCATCTCCACAGAACAGCACTTCTCCCTCTGAGAAGACTTCAGAGACATTTTTTTCTAGTAAGTTTTGTAGTCTCACAGATGACTGTGCAGTGTGTCAGTCAACTGACAAATCCTTGCATTAACTCCCACATCCAACGTCTATGATGTGTTACAGTCCTTAGATGCTTAATCATCCATGTAACTAGCCATCTCAGCAACCATATCCTCATCTATATGCACAGTGGCCATTCCCTCCAGAAATAAAGGAAACAATGTCCTATTCGAACAGCTTCACAGTCTCCATACTCTGTAACTTAGCAAAATACCAGAACAGGTTTTTGATGTTTGGCTCTTAAAGAAAGCGCAGAAAATGTTACCCAGAGCTACCCTGACATTTTGTTGAAAGGCCTAGGAATACCATAAAGGGAAACCTGTTTCCCCTGCTCTCCTCCATTCTCAGCCAAACGAACGAAAAAGAGCTGTTGAACTACACAACTGGATGGATATCAGGAATGTCCAAGAGACAGATTCCAGTATTCCTGGAACACGATCAGAAGTTTTTACTCAGAGAATGCAGTTAAATTCTATCTGGATTTAGTTATAAGACGACTTGATTTGTAGCCTTAAATTTAGAGCTCTTCCTACAGTTTCCACATGCTTCAAATCCATGCTTTTATGCTCTTCCCAACACTTGGGAACTTGCTTCAACAAGAAGTAGAACAAGAAGTTTCTTCTGTAAGATTATTTAAGATGTAAATGTTCAGATAAGGACAAAGACTTTGAAGCACTTTCAGTAGAAGAGCTTGATGCAGTAAGAAGTAGACTACCTTCTACAAGGAGAGTACATTTTTCGTAACTTTTCTGGATTACTAGTTGCAATTATCCACCCATCCATTCTTTCAACAGAACCTAGCAAGTTCAAACACTGAATTCAAAACAGTTATGTACCTCACCAGATAAATACTCAAGCATTCACATTTCTGAATTATGTCAGTATGTACCCAAAGCAATATTCTCCACCAGTACCTATTTTCATCCAGAAGATTTCTGTATTAATCAAATATCAGAAACAACTGCATAGGATATATATAGGCTCTATATATGCTTGTGTACTCACACGTGACCCAAGAATGGGATCTATGAAAGATACAAATCTTTAGAACATGTTTTCATTCATTATTTGTATCAATGTCACAGTTAAACCCACCTTACCTGTAATTGGAATAAGTTTCCAGTGCATTCCAACTTCTCCTATATTATTTAAGTTGGAATGTTGCCTGCGATAAACATGTTCTATAGGTGTACTAGGACAGGGACTGTAGTCTTCAAAACTACTTACACTTCCAGTGCTTGCTTCCTAAAAAACAATAAAAATTCTCATCTCAAAACTTTTTGGTAGCTATTAAGCTTTTACATTCTGAACAGCTGACAGTAAGAATGCACCTGAGTTCACCAGCATGTTGGCAATTATGCCATCAGTCATGTCAAGTCAAACTTCAAATGTTTGCATGAGGTACTTATATATTTCATTTACATGTTTGATAATTTCTGAGACAGACATCTTTGCTGACGGTCTATCATTAAGTAAATAAGGCAGTCCTGAATGCATGCCTTGGTACAGAACCTGGGTGGGTGTGGTGGTTTAGCCCCAGCCAGCAACAAAACACCACACATGCAGCCACTTTCTTGCCCCTCCCCAGATAGGGTGGGGGAGAGAATTGGAAAAAAGCAAAAGCCTCATGGGTTGAGAGAAAACAGTCTAACAGGGCAGCAAAGACAGAGGAAATACTACTACTATTAATCTAACTGATAAAGGATATACAAAACCAAGTAATGCACAATGCAACAGTTGCCCACCACCCAGTGATCGATAGCCCATCCCCAAGCAGCAATTCCCGCCCCCCAGTATATAAACTAGAGTTGGCTGAGCATGACTTTATAAGGTAGGAAACATCCCTTCGGCCAGCCTGGGTCAGTGTCCTGGCTGTGCCCCCTCCCAGCTTCTTCTGCACCAACCTGTAGAGCATGGGGAGCTGAGAAGTCCTTGACTGTGTATAAGCACTAAAATTACTTGGCAACAACTAAAAACATCAGCGTGTTATCAACATTATTCTCATACTAAATCCAAAATACAGCACTGTATCAGCCATTAGGAAGAAAATTTGCCAACATCAGGACACTGGGGCAGGCAGGAAAGGAGGCAAAGAGGGGAAAAAAATGAGGAAAACTGCCTGCTCCTTAGCCTTTTTCAGGCTGTTGTGTTGATAGCTGACTAAAGCCATGAGATGTTGGCATTACTAAGGAACTGCCTGCAACTAGTATTAAACCCTTGAACAATCCAATTTCATCCCACATTCCAGATGGTTAGAAGCAAAACAGCACAAAGATTACAGGCAGGACAAACTCTCTCCTGCTCCATGACTTAGAAACAGGCCTTTGTGTACAAGTATCAGTAACAAAGATCATAGAACCACCACTGTAATGTAATTGAGCAAGCAGCTGGGGCACTCTGAACTCTAAGCACAAGAGCCTTCTTCAAAGGCTGTTCTGCCAGTTAATATACTATTACGAAAAGTATGCGTGGCAACACGTATACACCACTGCACCAAGAGAGCTCACAAAGAGAGCTAGGCATGCATTTAAGTGCTCAGAATGTTTCAACTCTGTTCCTGCCAGAAGTAAATAAAGCCAATTCCTCAACCATCTTTAATATCCCTTTAAAACCTTCCACTATGCCCATTTTTCAATGCTTTCTCGCTCAGACACAGCTAACGGGACTGAAACAAGCCCATCATCTTTTCTACAGTACAAGACCAAAAGACAAGGACTGCAGGATCCTCACTTGGGCACACAAGTGAAGGGTATTTTCCTGCCCTATAAGATGCCTGCTACTATTAAGTAGGAGAGAGAATACACTTTGAAGAGGCTGGACCAAGACCAATTCCCAAACCTAGAAAATAACTACAGTTAGAGTGAAAGGATGCTTGATGGTTGTAAAGCAGTAAGTATCTTTTCTCTACTAGAAGACAACTGCAAAACTTTGGTGTCAGCAAGCATCAAAAAAACCCCCTCATATACAGCACTTGGCAACAGAGTAACAGAAGTTCTGCTGCCTGGTGCTGAAGCAGCAGCATATTACACTTAACTGTAAAGCTAGTGAGGAAGACTGACCATGGTTGCTCTGGATCTTTCAGGTATTCTTAACTATAATTTTATTACAGAAAGAGTAGACATAAAGAACCAGAAACACATATCTTAGAGTTAAGAAAATTTCCACATATGCTCCTACCAAAAAGAAAAACTTCTTCACAGAAAAGTTAGCGCTTATCTATGTCTACCTATGTAAAAAATAGAGTGTTTTTTTCATTCAGTCTCATTGATGAAAACAGTACATTCATTATTGACATCTACCTACATGGCAGTTTCACTTACTTTTAAACGTAGTGTGTGTTCAAGGCCTACTTCATTAGCTGAAAGCCGTAGATCAACATCAACAGGGTAGGGTAAGCGTGCCACATCAGTTTCCAGTATCGCTGGGCTCTGTGGGTCCTTAAAGTTAACATTTTCAGCCTGAGCAGTATTAGGAAGCTCATGATCATCTTTGTCCTGTGCTGGAATGGATTCATATTCATATTTTTGTCTCATATCCTCTTCAATTTCATCAGTGCTTAATCCTAAAGCTTGATTTACAGACCGTGCCAACGATGAATCCAAGTGTCCTGCACTAGCTAGTGTTTCTAAAAGCAGTTTAATGAGGCCATGTGTGTCAGTAACAGCAGGGTCGGATACATCTTGCTGCCTCAAGTCAGTATCATGTCCACAAAGACCAGAATTAATTGAGAAAACAGAGTGTGGCGAATCCGAGGTTCTGCCCCCTTAGAGTAGGGGGAGGAGGGGAAAAGTAATCCATTACTAAGTTTTAAGATAAAGGCAACACCAGACATGCCCCCCAAACACCTACCACATACCCACAGTCTCACTCTTCAGCATCAATTCACACAGTACACATCCATTCATTTTCTTAACAAAATCTTTATACAGGTAGATGTTGATAAAAGGGCAGTTTCTAAAGCTAATAGTCTCCCCCAGATAAATAATTACATTTTTTTTAGGTCACTCAGTACCACACTACTGTATTGTTTAATAGAAGTCACATACTATGATCTATGTATTTTATGGAAACCTCGTAAAATTCTCCATCACTTGTTGAGAGAAAAAGATTCGTTAAGCAAAATATTTCCTTCTCTCCATCCTATCACTGTTGCTCCAGAAGCTGATGAGTATCTTAATGCTTAACCTTGCAAGTTATCTTAGACTAAGCATAATTCTAAAACTTCACCATGCCTATTTATACTAAATGTAATTTTAGAACAGGGTTATTATTCTTCTACTCATCCCCCTGGATGAGGAAATACCATAGGTATTTATTCTTCTTGGAAAGAGACAGGCCAAGGAACTACTCATGACCCCCCACCTCATTTATCATATATGGAAATCCAATGTTTAGACACTTACACCCACAATATTTTAGCTAAGATTTTTTGCAAGACAATTAATTTTAGGGTTATAAAAACATGGAAGTCAAATCATAGATGTTGCTGTTTTGGTACTCCTGAAGGAGTTAAGTCAAAATTTCATTTTAAACAGATACTGTTCTGATTACAGACAGAAATGCATTTGGATATTTTACAGTAATAATCAATGTAAATTGACCCTGAAGGTTCACAGACTTCCAAGCAAGAATCCCAAGATCTAGCATGTAGCCTCCTCCACCCACACATGCCAGTATCTTTTGTTCCGCTCAAAAGGGAAACTTAGTCCTAACATCAATCGCGTCATCTTCCAAAGTGATTCATGTACACATGAGAATGACTAGTGCTTGATATAATTCCCCCTGTTCTTTGTGCCATCCTTCTCCCCAGTTTTCCTCCTTCTGAAGGAGGCCTGTATCATTGCCTTGAGAAAAGCGTCAGGGAAACAGAAACCAAAGGGTGTTTTTTTGGTGGATCTTAAGTGTCAGTATCTGTGATAATCAGCTGAGATGTTTGGATGTAGATGACTTCAAGTACAGAAGAATTCAATCTTAACTGTGTTCATGCTTAGAAGTTTAATTCTCCCCTTCAATCTTAATTTATTAAGTATTATATAGTGTATTGGAGCCATAAAGAATTACAGCAATGCCTAAAGTCAAACTCTGCAAAAGACATTACGATATGCTTAGTACTCTATATTAGAAGGTCTTTGGACAGTTCCACAGCTAAGGAAACTCTTTGGAAGTCTGCCTTCTTTCCAAAGAGGCAGAACAAAAGCAGCTTCCATGATAAGTCCTATTAATTTGTCTTCTAGAAAGAGGCAACCTACATAAAATTAAACTACATCTCTATTGATAGATCTCAGGCCAACACTTATATGAACTACCATGCATTAAAATATCCACAGTATGCAAAAAATATTCAACCCATATAGAGTAAATGTTAAGTATGCTTTGAATTACAACGTTTAAAGAGGAAGTCTAAGCAAAGACTTTCTTACCTTCATACTGACAACTGTTCTCTGAAGATTCACTCATTTTTAAGTATTTCCGCAAATTTTCAGACTGTTTTTCCAGCTTCCTTTTCAGACCACTTTTATTTCTAAGGTCTTCAGAATCAGAATCTCCACCTACATTTTTTTTCCTACACTGGATTAAGTTAATAAGTTCTTTGAGTCTATCGGGATCATAATCTCCAGAATGAGGCAGTTTTCGCTTGCCAGCAGTGGCTTCATATTTTGCACGGATTCTTTTCCCGCTTTTTGTGTTGGCAAAATCAGAGTCATCTTCTGTGGCTTCATAGTCTGAGATGGGACTGAACTGTTGAAGTTTCCGATTTCCCTCCATCAACTCCTTAGCTCTAGAAACAGGTAGTTGATATGCCTCACAACCAAAAAGATAGTTTTGCAAGGAGCTGTCAATATGAGATTTATTTTTTGGAGCAGAATAAAGAAATTTTTTGTCATCCAACCGTGATTCATACCGATATAATACAAATTCTCTATATTTTCCAGAGCCACTACAGCATCTTTTCAAATACTCATTTATATACTTTTCCACAACAGCATTGAAATCTGCAGTAGTGTCTTTACGAGACTGGATTAAAGCAAAATGTAGAGACTGAATAAACTTTGTGAATTCTGGAATGATTTCCTGATTTTCGTGCAACACCATGGTAGTTGAATTTTTCTGTGTTCCAAATGGAACACTTTTTTGTGCTGCCATAGGAGAAAAGGGAATTCACAATTAACATCAAATCATAAAGCTATAAATAAATGATGACTATTTAGCAATATTCTGTATTATACATACTTGGTGAAACACAGTTTGGAATGACTGTGGAGAAATAACCCAAAAGCCAGGAAAGGAGGTTTTTTGTGAATAAACCAGTTTTAAAGTCTACTTAAAAGTCAACCTACTCACAGTCATGACGAACTGCTCATTTTCATAATTTTATGGTAACCTATATGCTAGATACACATTATCATTTCCAATTTAAACCACTTTACTGACCCTTCTAGAAGAAGGCCACTTCAAGGGCTTACTAAGGTTTACTAAGAAGCAGCCTAACAACTCCCTTCAAGAAACGGGAAGCATTACTCCTTCCTATGCAGTCCCAACACATTCATTGTACTGCTTCTAAGCTCACTGGACCCTTATAAAATGATTCAGTTTAGTAACCCAGCAGAAAGGTATACAGCTTTTTCTATTCCTTTGCAAAGCAGTACAACTCACTAAATCGAAGAGATGCAGTAAGAGCATGTGCCAAGAGCAGGATTTCCCTGTCCTGGGAAGCTATTAGATGCTTTTACCACATCCTTGACACAGCAAGTTCAAGGAAGCTCTAACTTAGACCTCTTTTTTCAAATTTCTGTTCATTCACACTCTTCCCCCCTCCCAATCATAGCCTGAAACTCTTCTCCATTCAAACATTTAAGCACCCCTGAAGACTGAAACCAGCGATTGACCTTGTGTTTGGCAGAAATTGGAGCTCGCATGCCTTTGAATGCCACAGCAGCAAGAACTAGAGTATTTTTAAGGAACTGGCAGGCACACACTTTAAATGTCATCTTATAGCATAACCAACTGAATTTTCACAATTGTTCCTTAAATCAGAAAAATGTAAGGGATTTATTAAAATAAGAAATATAGAGATAAGAATCTAGGAAGCTGCCAAGACTTAGGGCAAGAGCTTCTTTGTAAATACGAAATGCCTGGAAAGAGCTGCGTGTTGACAATATCACTTCTAACTCACAGCCCGCCAAAAAGGACTGCGTTCTGTTGCTAGTGCTATTTATTGCAAATTTCAACTATAAAAGATTGAAGTTTCACCTCAAAGCCTTGAAGTTCTACTAAAGTCAAGTCCTTTCAGTCATCCTTTATTATCTGGTTGTATCTATATTTTCTTTGCTTATTTACTCGGGTTTTGGTGCATATCCCAATGCAAAAAAAAAAAAAAAGAAAAATTACAGGTGCATTAAAGACTTTCAGATGTTTTGTCCTTAATGTTTTGATGGTTAAAGAAAGTCCTCAACCTCTGAAGTGCAATGTTATTACTAATGCATAGATCTCTTGGACTACTGATGCTCAGTTCTAAGAGAATATACAATCAAAAAATTTGAACAAAGTTTTACTTTTGAAAACATAAGCAAATGAACCTAAAATATGTAGTGTGATAATTACTTTTGTAACGAAATAAACACTTTTTGAACACCATCACCATGACCATAACCAATGCAAAGTGTTATTCCTAGTTTACACTGACAGGCTGTAACACTAGAAAGTCTTCAACAGAATATAAACTACATTTAATTAAAGCACATACACAACACACTCAACAGTGAACAAACTTACTTGAGCTCATTATACCTCTAGTTTCTGGAAACAGAAACAATGCATGTAGCATGCGAGGCCGTCCAGTTTGGTGGTCTAGAACACAAGAAAATAAAATTAGTTAAGACAACCACCACTATGCTGTAAAAGCATGCAAAAACCCACCCCCCTAAAAAAAAAAAACAAACCCCACACACCAAAATCAACCCAAAGCCAAAAAACCCCACAGTATGCATACCATAAGGGGATGTCATTTGCCAAGGAGAAAGAAGAAAAAGAAATCCTCTGTCCAGAAGTGGTTTCACAAGAACCTGTTTTCAAGAAAAAAAAAAAAAGTATACCATTTCAAAAAAAGACATTTATTTGTTCACTATGAATACTCCTACTGTCTATAAGCTAAATTCCATCATGGATAAAGAAGTGCCCTGAAAAAATACTTAAGAATATGCCAGCTAAGGAATTCCAGTGAGATCATGGAGCCTGTAGTACACCCCAATTACTAGTTAGTACAATTATTTTTAAAAAGAGGAATAGTCAAATCTGTTGCACTCACAAGTTTCTCTTTCTCTAGTTTTTGAAGTAAACCTTCCAAGTGACTACCAGAACGGGACTTCTCCACAACTTCATAAAGGCTACAGTACATGCCATTCTTCAACACTGGCACAATACAAGGATAGAAAGAGAAAGTAAGAAAAAGAGAAGCAATATTGTAATTCAGAAAACTTTTTAAAATTCTGAGTTTAAAAAAAGATAATCTAGAACTATGTACCTTCCTGTGCTCCTAGGTAAGTTTCTTTATAGAACAACGCTGGTGGAATTTTTTTCTTCAATTGATCAATGCTCACAACTTTTTCAACCTCAAGCTTCTCAGGACTGGAGACAAAGGATAGGGGCAGGGAGGAAAAAAAAACAAACCAAAACATAAAGACTTCTTTTCTCCCCCATAGTCCTACCCTCATTCACCAAATAAGAACTATCAAATACACTCTTAAAAATCAGTTCCTTGGACTATCTCATGCACCAGGGGTGTTTATTCCTGCAAAGGACTGCGTGTCAATTCAAAGGAAAAAAACAAACAAACAAGAGATGCTGACAGAGTTGTGTGCATGAACTAAAAGCAGCTCTAGACCCGCATAACTCAATACTCTAGTTTGACACATTTAAAACTTCTATCCAAAATTCACCAGTCTCTACTAGCCAGACTTTTAACACAGCAATATTTTAAACTTATTCTTTAGATGATAATACTCACAGCTTGCATGGAAGCAAAGGACGTGCTGCTGATTTCAAGGAAACATGGCACAAAAGTTTGCCTTTATTCCAAAGCTGTCCCCTCCATAATGTATAGTTAGACTTATCTAAATTAAGATGGAGAAAGACTGAGTGAAATCACTTGTTACATGGGACTGAAAGGAAATGGCAATAAAGAGGCTACTGAAACTCCAAAAGCAGTTTAGGGAAAATAACATACTAATATGAGACCAGACAGTAATATGTTAAACAATAAGTTAAAAGGTGACAGAAAGGGCATTTACAATCCTATCTTGTTTTGACCTGCTTTGAGCAGAGCAAAGGAGTTGGTATGTTACCTGTACCTGTCTAAATAAGCATGCCCTTGATGTCAACATCTGTGGAATGATATCCTCTGTCCCTACCTTAACTGTCAAACACTTTTATACATATTAATATTTTGCTTGAATGAGGTTCAAAAGAAAAGCAGGACAGAGGATCATATTTGAAGTGCCATCAAACGGCAGATTTGGGAATAGAAGATAAGTTCTTACTACGCTGTAACTAGAAAAGGAGGGGAAAAAGACTTTTGCTTTGCTCAGTTCTGGCTTGCTCTGGGAAAAAATACCCATTAAGACGTCTGATCATCCAGTATCAGGAAGAGATGCACACCATCAGTATGGTACAGGATATAGTCAGCATAACTAAGCAATCATTCTGGTTAAAGAGAAATAAAATTACATGGGGAAAAAGATCCATAGCCTTCCAAGTCTGTATCATAAAAGCAATAAATTTCAATTCCTTCTTACCTGTAATTCTCTCCATGTTGAAGCTGTTTGATCTAATAAAAAGAAAAAAAAAGACAGAATGACTAAGCCGAGACAGAATCTTCTGGCAACTAAATTTTACGTTAAGGATACCTATCTGTCTAACAAAATAGCAACACTGATAATTTGCTATCTAACCACAAGCTATCACTGCTGCAGCATCTTGTGTTATTTTAGATATCTTGATAACTATTTTTAGCACTGCGTAGTAGAGCCCCCACATCTGGATGACTTCCTATCAGTATGGGTATCATATTGTATCTCTAATCAACTGCCCATTTTGATAATTCTCTCCACAAGCAGTAAGATGACACCAGAAGAGTTCAGTGACAAAGTATACAGAGTATTTTTTTAGAACACCAAGCAAGATGTGAACATTTTTGTCTGTGAATTTCCTCAGTTAAGCAAAAAACCCACCACTTTATACATGGATTCCACCTAGGCAGAAGGTGAGTAGGTGAAAAGAGCAGCAGAACTGCTTCCTACAGGGGCCAGCCTGTTGCATTAAAACCAATTTGGTCACCTCTTGCTTTGCATTAGAAGTATTTATTATGCCAATTCCCTGTGACATGTCCATTCATTTCAGCACTGGTCATCTAAATCAATTCTAAGCTACTGCCAAGAGCTATGAATTCTTCAGGCTGCATGCAGTCTTTCCAAAACTCATTTCCTAGCTTACCTTGATGGGGGCAAGAATTTTGGTACTTGCACCATTTCGTCTTTATAAGTAAACGAAACGACAGCATACGGACAAACATGTCTTGGTCTTCGCCTTATCTCATCAAAGCCATATTCGTAAAAATAGTACTAGAAAAAGAAGTGAAGACAACTTAAATTCTAATTAAATTAGTTAAATTAGAATTCTGTTAAATTGTATTTTGCAAATACACTAATAATCCATGATCTTTCTTCACTGAAAAGCGTACTCTGTTTCACAGGAATGGCTTACAAAACACACCTCATGATTAATTACTTCAATAAACAAAGGGAGTTTGTTTCAAACCCGTTATGCCAAACATTAACTGGTAAATAAAAGTTACCATAATAAAACACATTTATGTTCCCTTTACCAACAGCCTGTTTCTTCAATAGCTGATACCTAAAATAAGGAAGCTTTTAAATGCTGTTCTCATATATACTTTGTAACACAATCAATTAAGGTAATTTTTTCACCTTCTCCTCCCTCCTTTATCAAACCCTGACAGGATGGACACTATGTCAGGAGCTAATCAAAAATGAAAAAATAATTTTGCAACATTTATTTGAAAGTATATTCTTGATATGGTAAGGGACAATTAACAAAAAAAAAAAATCACTGCGGAAAGTAAGTATCTCTGTGAGTTTTGGAGTCCATCCTTAGTTCAGTCACAAAATTCTAATGTTGAACGTTAATTAAGGCAAGTTTGTGATGAGAACTAAAAACATACATTCCTTTTCCAGCCATTTGATTCTGTGCCCAGCTCTGATTTACAAAAGTCAAAAGAATTTGTAACACTGAAGAGAATGCTTTCAAGTAAGTACCCTGAGATCTATGGACCTGATAAAATAATCTGAGTGCAAGAGATCACTGCAGTAGGAGATGGAACAGCTGGAGGAATAGAGATGCTTGAAACTGATTCCATTGTCTCCTCCCTCACCTTCTCCAAACCTGAGAATTTGGTAAGGGAAACAAAAGAAAGAAAAAAAATTTAAAAAGAAGCAGGATGTTCTTTCCTTGCAAATGTTTTCCCTTTTAGGAATCTCACTTAATGCCCACAAGCCAGTTCTACTTTTACACTTCAAACTCTACATACTGGATGGGGCTCTGAGCAACCTGCTCTAGTGGAAGATGTCCCTGCTCACCAGGGGGATTGGACTAGACACCTTTAAATGCCCCTTCCAACCCAAACTGTTCTATGATTCTATATTCTCTCCTCTCCTTCCCAGTCTACATTCCAGTCCCCATGTACATTCCTTAGCTATTTCCTATTCCACCTACAGCCTAATCTGAAGGAGATCTTCTCCATCAGGTCCAGGTATGTATAAGGCAAACAGGAGAAGCTGATGTGTTGTTCTGTAATACAGGCATCTGTGGGCTACTGCTAAAAATACACCAGGCTGCAGCTTTACAGGACATGCTCACTATGTGTTGTATCTTCAATGAATTTATCTCCATAATTTCCAAGTTCTGTTTATAAAGTTCTTACATACAACGATAAAGCATGCTCAACTTTCCTCTACCTGAGTGAGTTCATAGGCTCGGTAAGCCAACAAGGAGGTTACTTTATTTGCATTCTTTGAAACGTGACACTCATGCTTTGGCGTTGGATCTAACGCACTTTTTACTGTTGATTCCATTGCTTTCATACCAATGTGGTCATATATGCTTTTCATTTTTCCCTGTAATAAAGCAGAAGAATTGTAGGCATGAGCTTTTTCCTGAAAACTGGCACCTTGCTTCCAGTACCAAAGGAAGTAAGAGCAAGAAAATGAAAACAGGCCATTAAAAAAACCATTTATAGGAGTACATTATTTTCATATTTTCAAAGAAAATGAGACATTTTCAGCTTTTATGAAAATTTATTATGCTTTATTTAAGCTCAATATCAGTATCAGATTTTAAATCTGATAGGGTTCTAGTTTCTCTACAGGCAGATGAAGTTCAGTAAGTTAGGTTAAAACCTTTTATTTTATCAGTAAGCAATATAATCCTTCAAGAATAAGCAATATAAATTTACCTTTATTATTTTAAAAACAATGACATCTCCAGTTGCTCCAACTTCTAGAGGATTAGGCTGCAATAAGTCAGCATACCTGGAGATATATACACCTGAAAGGAGTATAAAAAAAAACAACAACAAAGAAACCCCACATTATGCTGAATGTTAAAATGTCATTAGAAATTTAAGCAGCATTACATGGGATTAAAGCTCAATGTATACCAAACAATAAAGATACAACAATCTTTTTGGCATATGATCAGAGAAAGGTGTAGAAGCATGTTCACATTTTGCAACTTCAAGACAGTAGAATAGTTTATTTGCACCAACTGCAGTATGAAACACGACAGCAGAATGCGGACACTAGCTCAGTTTGAAAGCAGCACACCCACATTACTGAAAGTGGTGTGACCAAGAGTACAAGCCCTGCCCAGAGGCTACACAGATACTGCTTTCAGGTGGTTTTGGTTTTTTTTTTGAACAGCTGAGGTCCTTCTGTACAATGTCCCATTGCACAATGTGGACATAAACGGTAAAAGTATGATTGAGAAATAAGGCAGGAAAACACTGGCATCTTCATCAAACTTTCATTATACACAGTTGACAAAAAGACACTATTTTGGAATTGTGAATTGACACTCAAATGGAAAGGTAAAATAACTTCTTGCTTTTCAACACTTCAATTATAATTTCATAGATTTTAAGGCCTCAAACACACACTGTCATTTGTTGGTCTAGCTGACTACCTCAGATCAAATAACTGTAACTGAACCCAGGTACTCAGAAAAACATCCATTTTGCTTAGGTTCCTCTCATTCCAACTCTCTATTTAACTGCTTTGATAAATTGTTCCAGTACCTTTACTGGCTAAAACAGTAAAAAAATTACATGCTCATATATCTTTGTTCTCCCCCTCCTCATATCTGTTCTGCTTTCAACGTTCATATATTGTCACCTCTGCATCATGTTACTCTGACAGAAGATGACAAAATTATTTCTTAATTTTCTATTTTAAAAGCTTTGCAAAAGAGACTTTGCAATTTGCACTTTCAAATCTCTTAACGCCTTGTGACTCTTGCACATATCCAATTATCTATGCTCTTCTTGGATTTGTGGATTCAAGAACTTTAGTTCTATCTATGTGAATACTAAGCTAAGCTACTATTTCCATTAGTTACTTCTGGATGCATATACATGCATATACGTATGTACAAACACAGAGAGGCACACAGCCATAAATTATATTAGGTCTTTGGCCTCCGAATTTTACTGGAAGAACATGATATATTGGTTTGACTTAAGCCAAAATGAGAATTAGATCTTCCCTTTGGGAAAGGAATTTAAATGAACTAATCAAAAACGGAGTTATGAAATGAGATTCTGACGTCAATCTACTTTGCTAAAAATACCTAGCTGTGATGTTCCTGCAATAAGTGATAGAAAAAGGACTGAAAGTTCACACAACTGCATCACATTAACTGCCAACTCATACGGAATAATACCAGCACATATAATCAAAAGATAGTTACCCATGGAAGGGCTGCCAAGAATTGTTATTTTGGAGTGGCCCACCTGCAGCCCCTTTTCGCATATGCTTTGGATCTGAAGAGAACAGACATTTTTTTAAGCAAGTCTATCAGGAAAGCCATAATATGAACAGAACTGTGAGAAACAACAATTAGAGAATTTTGATTGAGCTAAAAAAAAAAAACAAAACCAAAAACTAACCCCCCAAAAAACCTTTACAAACAAAATCACCCAGAGATAAGACTAGCCTGAATTGCTACATAAACTGTTAAACTGTGCAAGCCAAACACTCAGTACGAAGCAGTTACAGACTTACTCATGTCTTAAAAAAAAACCAGCCTCCCTATACCTTAAAACACACTTTCTGAACATTACTTCCTTTTAATACCCAAAGCACAAGTAAACCTGAATACTTTAGAAATTCTGTCTCTATAATAGCAGACAAAGCACAGGAATTCCATCACTTTCATTAAAAACATATGATCAAAGAAGAGACACAGAAGATAAGGTCCATTTTCTAATATTACAGGTTACCTTCTTTTTAAGATAACCTCTTCTTGACTAAAAAAAACCCTCACCAAAAACAACTGCAATGAAAACATGTGACATTCCTTTTCAATTAAAAGAAACCAAACACAAAACCAATAAACACCCACATGCCATCCAGAAATCTATCCTTTTAAAACAGATCCTAAAACAGAACAGATACTTTACAGAGTCATGTAAATGGAGCACCTTAAATAGCAGAGAATAAAGGATTTAAATGGTGACATAGGATACTATCTCCTTCCCACCCTTCTACACCTTTGAGTGCTGAATTTTGCAAAAATAACTTAAAGATTAATAAATGTGTCAACAAAAACATTCAGTTTAAAAACAAAGCCTCTTAACTGAAAAAGAGAAAATATGATATGCAAATTTGTCTTCTTACCTGAGATCGATCTACCATCAGAAATGCATAGGTTTCAGAAAGCTCTTTTTCTAGGCGACCATCAAATTTCAGCTCTCTGCGTTTTTCTGTGAACTATTATTACAGAAACTTCTTAACACATGTAGACAGATTACTGCTGTCACATTCAAGTGTCAATGTTTTAAGGACCCATCTATGTTAGCAAAAGATACTTTGACTGAGACTATCGTATGCTAAAATTCAATTTAAAAAACATTATACCCATGGGAAGTAACATTGGCTTAATCTGCCCAAAGATGTCTGTCTCTGTTTTTTTAAGGAAGAGACACTCTTCAAACAAACCTATGCAGTAATGTTTTAGTGTTATCTTCGTAGCATAACTACCTAGAAGCATCCAGCTCAATGCCTTGCATATCATCTTTGAAATTCCAGAAATAAGCCTTCTTCTCTTTTTAGGAGACTGCGTTATCTCTTACGTTATAGTAGCAGGAAAAAAAAAAAGCTTCAGAGTTTACCTTATAGTTTCAGGGTAATAATATAGCAAACCAATTATGTATTTTATTACTCCATACATGAAGCTTTTTGTCACTGGGACTGAAAGCTTATTTCACAGTTCTGAAAGAAAGCCAAGGCTGGATATAAGATACACCAGATAAGGTACAGCAGAAGCGCTTCAACCAAGCTGCTCCGCTTACTAGTTCCAGTAATTGACTCCTTCATGTACTACTTCTTGGAAAACAACAAAATTACAGAGGCTGTATAAACTTGGTATCAGAAAAATATTTTACATCTTAAGTTTCAGAGGAAGCATCAGGCCTTCCAAATAAGACACTATAACATCTTTCCAGGTTATTAAAAATACAAAAAAATTTTTAAAAAGTGGAAAACTAAAAATGCAAAGAGACAAGTGGCGCCAAATACAATTTTTCTTTTAGTCTTTTTTGAGTATCTGGCAGGCACAATTTTATGTCTATGCAGTAATAAACTTGCCTGAAAAATAGCTGCCCACATTTTTGGGGATGTGAGTTTGCAATTAAATATCAAGCACATAAGCAGAAAATAATCTCCAGGTCTTTGCCTCCAGATTCAGAAAAAACATTAGATTTGATTTGACTTGTACCTTATTCATAAAGAGAAGCCACAAATATACTCACTTCCTTTTCCAGCAGTTCACTATGTACTAAGCTGGCTCTCTTGTAATTAAAATTGGACACTGAACTTGGTTCCAAGTAAGATGAATGCAGAATCTTCAGAACATCTTCAAATTCTCGAGATCCTACAGCTACTGGCTGAAAGAGTGCTATAAAAGAGAAGAAATAAAATAATAAGCTCAAATACACATCTGAAAAAATTCCAGAATTTTCCAGGTCATTGACAGTTTATGCATAAAGACAAATGGTTCATGATTCAATTTAGAATACAAAATACCTAAAATATTTGAAAAAGATGGAATTTAGGCTAGAAAGTTTAAGATAAAGTTGCCTAGGATTATAGCATCTTAAATAACAACTTCTTAATGCTTTTTTAATATTATTCTTGAACAGCTAGTTCTCAGAAGTCAGTAAGTGAAGCACCTCAAATCTGAATTTACCCTTTGAAAATATCTGATATGTATTGCAAAACACTGTAATTAAACTTTTAAAACTTTAATTAAACTAATTAGCCCTTTTAATTAAGAACCAGGAACAAATTGTTCTAATACAAACCTCAACAACAGTTTCATAGCTTAGCCTCTCTTTAGAGCCGTTACCAGGTTTGTTTGCTTACAATAATCAGGCTGATCTTAAGAAGTCAAATAAGTTACTATTATTAAAAAACACACTGCCTGCGTTCATGTTGTATGATCTTATCCCCTAGATAATTGCTTTAAAAGGAAAGCCCTTCATTTGTTGTACAAATCTACCTTCTGGGCAAACTTTTGCCTAAGTTCACACAGTAAAGTGTCCATCTCCCCAAGCTTCTTTATTTCTGTTTGGGTACTGAAAGCGACAAACTGATGAGAAGAGCAACCCAAGAGTGGGCCAGCAGAGAATCTGAGTGCAGATTCTGAGAGTAATGTCTAGGAAAATAATACTCCTGGGGGAACTGAACTAGTTCAGTACGGCAAGTGTTTTTTCTCCCCAGGGTAACTTCCAAAACACTCCCAATAAGTGCAATATTGTTGTGGTATTTGCAAACTTCAGACAGCAAGTATTCCCAGCCAGTATTTCTGAGACTGCTTTTGCTCTTTTTGTAGGAAGGCCTAATTTTTCTCTACTAAAATAAACCCCCCAAACCACCACCACCTGAAATCGCTAGAAGTTACAATAGTTAGGAATGTACTACAATAGTACTAGTCTCAAATAAAAGACATTCTACCATTATTCT
The DNA here is from genome assembly GCF_000687285.1 of Phaethon lepturus. Classification (NCBI taxonomy): domain Eukaryota; kingdom Metazoa; phylum Chordata; class Aves; order Phaethontiformes; family Phaethontidae; genus Phaethon; species Phaethon lepturus. The sequence goes on from NW_010547087.1 coordinate 52,020, forward strand.
AACAGCAAATTGATTTTAGTTACATCTTTAGAGTGTACATCCAACTTCATTAAACAATATGGTGGTAGATTTAGATAGTAATCTTTTCCTCATTTGCAGGAAATATTTACTGCATTAGTCTCAATACAAAACAAATGTTCTAAATGAAAACTGAACTGTTTTGTGTTATCTAGTAAAAGCTGCATTTGCACGCACACTTTACAATTTAATACCACATGCACAAGCTAGAGTAAAGCAACGATTCCACCAGAAACAATGAACAAGTGATTTTTTTTTTTAAGAGTGGAAGTTATGAAAGTAATTAAGAAACTGTTCTTAAATAACATGCTTTTTAGTAACAACGCCTTCATTCTTGAACAGCTGACGGCAACACAGGAGGAAAGATAATTGGAAGTGAAAGAGATTCTCAATTTAGTATTACTAAGATTGAATGCACTTGTACTGAATAGAGAATCACTTCTTAGTAAAATATAAACGAAGCCTACTGTAGATATACACACACTGGAAAAGCACCTCCTGTCCCACTCCATCCCCAAACACCTCATACCTTTCTGACAAGGAGTTATTAAACCCCAGTGCTGTAGTGCGTGAGTTTCACATACTGCCTGCTCCTTTTCTGTCTAAAATGACCAGTTAAGGCAGAAGGTTACCAACGCCAGCTGCTTATCCAAATTTCCTGTTTCCTTAACTGTGTTTACTGTACCCCACCCCTCCTCCCTCCTTCCCCCTAGGAACGCATGCTCCATCAAGCCCAGCCTATTTCTTCCATCTTGAGTCCAGGCAAGTAGAAAACTCTACAGGACTACGTAGAAAGAGTGACCACAAACTATACACAATGTCTTGCCTACTTCTCAGATGCAAATCTAGGAAGAGGCATATTACACCAATTAAGATCCTGTCCTTCAATCAAATACTGTCAACTACATTCACATTCGTGTTTAAACATTTCCTGCTTTGTGGTAAGTTCTGATGAGCAAGCCGAGACAGAGCTGCCCAAAACCAGCAAGTCCCTCAGTTCTTCAGCTAGGGAGAACCTACATAAACTACTACTCAATCAGCTCCCAACAGATCTATGAAAGAGCTCTACCTAATGCTTTAAACTATGGGATACAGCAAATTAAATATTTTTTTAACTATTCTTCCATTTTTTTTCTTCAATTTCTTAGCAGAGGACTGAAAGTATGTTTTACTACTGTTGTTCCTTATTATTCAGTAATATATATATATACTTGTACTTCACCAAATTTATACCGTAAAAAACATCATCTAAGTTCACCAGAGATACAGCTGAAGCTAGAAGGACTGTTGCTACCTTTGTACAGACAGATCAAAACCGAAATGTTTTTAAATACCTGGGCACAAAAATCACTTGAGATTCCAGTTTTTCAACCTGAGAACATACAGAACATTAAAAAGACTGATTCCACCTAATTGATCACATCAGTCCAAGAACAAGACCTTACATCCACCTTTTAGGAGGAAAATGCTTAATAATCCAAAAGCTTCATGGTAAAGAAATTTCTATTCCTTTAATGTGCACTGCCCACTCCATACAAAGTAAACAAGAACAACAGCAACTACACATACAATCTTGCCTAAGTTTACTTCATGCATAAATTGAGTGACTGGCTTCATCATCAGCCGTCATCCATTGACGGAGAAAAAAGGAACATCAATGTAATTTGTTGAATGCATAATCCTTACAGAACACACTAATGTTTTAAAGAGCACTTATAAACTCCAAGTTTTACCCTGTCTGCCTGACACCTTTTCATATATAGTAGTGGCAGACAATCCATACTTGGTTTGAGAACTAGACACCACCCACTAAGCATTTCTTCCTCAGGGGGCAGCCTGCTAATCTTGTATCTATCGCATTCTATTTCTGAGTTGCCAAACGATGGATAGAGCAAGGAAAATCTGGTAAACTTACTGCAGGACAGCATTGTAATCATAAAGTAAAAGAATAAATCACTTGGCTTTGAATTTCAGACGAATTACCATATAAAGCAGTAAAAATATTTAAGAGTGCATGGCATAAGTTTTTTAATCCTTGTTCAAGTAGGATTTTTCAAACATGCTAACCTTAAGCTTCCCGACAGGCTCAAATCCACTTTTGTAGTTCTTCCAGAACTTGATGTACTGCAGGCTTCAGGTTCTTACTAAAAACCTGAAACGTTACCTACTGAGGTAACTAGCAAGGCAATCAATACTTTCCCATTTGTCATTTAAGCATTGGTGCTAAAGGGCAGCTATTTTCTAAAAGGTTAAGGTCGCTACAGAAGGGCCTGTACCTCACTTAAAGGAGTTCAGAAGCAAGAAAGAACCCTGAAAAGTACTAAACTAGACCTACAGCAGTCACCAAGCCCTATGTTCACAGGCACACCTTATCTCCAGTCCTACATCACTTCAAAGACCAGTAGTGTATGCATATATATTTTTCAGGCTCACTACACAAACCTGATGTGGGTATGCTGCACCTTTATTTGGACCCATGTAAATTAAAGTCACTTATGTGAGGACTAACTTGCAGTATCCTTATAACACATAAAAGTCAATTATTGCGGGTTTTGTTGGCTTGTTCTGCAGAAGTAAATATATACTGGTTTTGTTTAGTTTCTACCCAATGTATTGGAACACACAGAAGTATTTTTAGGTGGAAACTAAGATTAGCTAATACAGTACCTAGTGTAGAGACAGACATTAGACTGGATGTTCAGATGCATGTAATTCCCTAGAGGCTTTAAGTTTCTCTTTCACAGCTGTCTGATGCTTCAACTTTAGAAAACTTGAGTTTGAAGTTAGTGAGCTTGGGTTGTTTGGGGTTTTTTTCTTCCTTTTGTTTTCAAGTCAGAACGTGAAGACAAGGAAGACTGAGACATTCTCTTTAAGGAATCCTGAACTAACTCACTTTCAAGTGAAGATAAGTAAATTACTTATTTTATTATCAGGTAAGTTGGCAGAATGCTAGCGCTCTTCACAAACAAGCACTCCTTCTACAAAAACTCCATTGAGAAGCATTATTTTCTTTAAGTCTTCATTTTTTAAGACTAAGACCAAAAATCTGTGGTCTTAATGAACCATAACATTGTCACTTATGCCATTTTTTCAGCTCAAAATGTCTTTTGCTCTCAAAACATCTAAGTAGTCATCAAGTTCAAGGATTGCTTAATGAAATCCCCATGTAGAAACAGCAAGTAGCCAACAGCAGAAATGCATCTCCACCATGGAAAATAAGATAAAAGACAAGGCAAAATGAAACATCAAATGCTATTAAGTAGAAAAGGGACAACGTAGACCTCTAAGCAAGTACTGCTAAGACTTTCATGGAGAAAAGCAAGACCTTTTTCCCTCACTCACCCTGAGAAACAGCAGTCACTTGTTAACTTGGTAGACTGTGGAAATAAACGTCCAACCTTTATCAACAAGCAAGCCCTTAAGTTGTCCATTGCTACCTGAGCCTGTTTTTTGAATTGCCTTTTGGTATGAGGGCCACTCAGAGTTCAGTAAGTCAAAACCTGCCCTTCTAGTGCTTTACCTTGAAAATTTGCTTTCCTCGTTCTATTAAACAAGTGTCTTTGATGCTTCAGGCAGACTCGGACACCTGAGAAGATCTGACAATCAAATTAAAAGAGGCCATGGCAACTGGCTACAGTACTAAGATTAAAAAAAGGGATAAGCTACTCAAGAGGGAATAACACCATTACTAAACTGCGTATACCAAGAAAACAGAAAGTTTAAAGACAGTTTTAAGTAGGAAAACAAATGCACGCACACATTAAAAAAATAAATCTCACAGCCAACCTTTTTTACAGTTTGGTTTCCTGATTCTTTCACTAAGAAAAAGAAAGGAAGTCAGATGAAAGATTCTCTGTGACAACTAACCACAATTAGTTTTAAGAAGTATGTTTCCTCCAGATGCATTTCTCCACATTAATAAGGTTCTTTCTGTTGACTTTCAGTCCTTCGTTAGTCTCCAAACAGAGGTGGAGATGAATTCCAGAAAGGCTAAATAAGCGGATAAATCACAAGTTTTCTAGGATTTCTCCCTCACATTCTTGTTTTGCAGATTCAATTTTTAATTGTTTCACAATCAAAAATTGTTCCCAAAACACATTTTGGTGCTTAAAAACAAACAAACCCCCACAAAAAAACCCAGAACACCCAAACAACAAAGTCATCCTGTACAGGTTTTACAGTTTGTGCATCACAGGTTAGTTTTCATAATCAAGACAGCAGGTATCTCTCAGGATGGTATGTCAAGGAATAAAATGGAGGTTTAAAAAGCAAAGCAAGATAACTCCAATACGAGGAAGGACAGAGAAAACGTCAATGTGTATTGTTTCACACTGGAATTCAGAATCTAGCCAAGTGAGTTATTTTGAGAGGGACAGATGTTATTCTGATTATTTTGTAATTTAATAAGATGTATTTAAACACTGGTACTAAGCATGCTGTAAGCATATGCCGCTACCATGTCAGACGATCAATGCACTGCTAATTTTCTAGTTTAGTTCCAGAACTGATTTAATTGTGCATCATTTCTCAAATGCCAATACAAATTCCAATAGCAATTTGGTTGTCCTCAAAGATCACGATAGCACTTTTTATGCTAGCCCACTTTTGCTAGTCTTGCCTATGACATGTTCTCTCACAGCACTTTGCATTAGGCATCACATGGTGTAAGACCAACAATCAGCAACCATAAGCAACTATAAGACCGCAAGCACCATGGACAGAATGGAGGATGGTCTGGTTTGAGTATTTTGGAAACCTTAAGTCACCACTATGATTAAAACGTCCAAGAAGCTTTCTGTAAGCTGAAAGGGAAGGAAAAAAAAAGAGACAGGTACACTAAGAAGTAAGCCCTTAAGAATGGGTCAAATGACCTTGACATTAGCAAGTGAATTTTAGGAGTAAGAACAGCTTCCCCTTCTACCCTAGAAGCCTAATGTTTGAACCACATATTCTAAGACATTTTACACGCTGTAGGAGATGGTTCTGCATAGGCAAATGATTAATCAGATGACCCAAAAAGGTATTTTGCAGATTTTCATTCACATAGGAACCTAATGCCAGAGAGAAACTTCAAATGTATGTGGTTAAGTACTTTCTGAGATATATTTAAAGGTATTCAAATGTAACCACCCTTGGGTCTGATATACGGAACTGCAAGAGGCACCACGTTTTATCCAGACGTTTTTCTGTCAGATGAGTAAGAGACCTTTTTTTCCACCTTCAAATCAACCCAGTCCTTTTTACACTGAATCTCTGCCAGACTTGTATCCCCCCTCAGGGGTGTCAATGAGAAAGAAACGGAAGAAAGGAAAAAGGGGACATTAACTGCCAAAAATGGAAGGAGGAATGGGGAAAGGCTGGATAAAGAAATAAACCTACCTTCATCTCTTCCTTACAGAAGAAAGCATTTCAAGAAGTTAGATGTTAGAGTCTTCTCTGAAGAACTAGAAGCCTATGCGAACAGGTATTTTTGTGATATGTACTAAGCTAATGACCCCATGCTGCAAAAGGTCAAGAACTGAGATAAGTTTCAGGGAGGGAGGAAGACATGTCTTCAATGCCACTTAACAAAAATCAAAGATAAGCAGAAGCCAATGGAGTCTCACGAAAAGCAAGAAATACTAGCTTTTAGAGGAAGAGTTACTCAAAAACTAAAAAAAACACCCAAACCCTGGACACTTGGAAGAGGAAGGCTTCCAAGGCGAGGCACGTGAACGTGGGAGGGATGCTTGCTTCCTCCCTGCAAAGTAAGGAACTTTCACTAGATAAGAACAGTCTTCTGTGTATCATCAATGAAGGACAATTCTGCGCAGTGTTTGCTAGTCTACCCTAAACAGGATTACACCCCTCTCCTGCAGAGAGGAGGTCAGGGGAAAGAGAAAAGTGAACCATCTTCTCTGCGTGTCCGTGTCCCAGAGAACCATCTTCTCTGCATGCGATTGCATCTCCAGAAGCGGAGCCAGGATCAACACTCAAGCCCACCCTGATCGTATCCAGCTTTTCTGTCCTTTTAAAGCAACGGTCTGAAATTCAAGCCGAGTTTTGTTTTTCCTCCTCCTTGAGACAAAATAAAAACGAAAAAGAAAAGAGGGAGGGGTAGGGAGAGGAAAGAATGTAAAAGCCTCTCTGACACTAAAAATCTTATCCCCAGCAGCCTCGCTAGTCCGAGCCATGCCACAGCCTCCTCCACACCCGCAGGATTTTGCATGCAGTTGTGTGAGGTGCATAAAGAGCCTGCCTAATGAATAAGATGAAGAGGGGAGTGAGGGAGAGAAGGGAGGGAAAGGGAAGGAACAACCTTTCTTTTCTCTGCTCTTCCTGGGTATCTGAAAGTTCCTCCTAACAGGCAGGTCTTCTGGGGGCTTAGGGAGAGGGGGAGGCCCCCCCAACACACCGCTGGGCGGTTGCTGTTGTTGTTCATTTGCCGTTGAGATGCTGCTCCTGCGCTGGCTGCTACTAGAGATGCTGAGGTTTGGGGGGACCTTGTCCTCTGCAGCAACAGCAGCCACCAGCAGCGCCTCCCCAGTGCTACTGCTCTCAGAGCGTCCGCCATTTTGTGTGGTGTCCTCAGCGGCTCCTGCTCTGTTACTCTCCACCCCGAGGAGGCCCGCGCTGGTCTTCTCCGTCCGCTGATGCTGCTCCGGCTCCATCTCGCCACCACGGGGGATCACAGCATTCGCCATTCACGCCTGTCGCCGAGAAGAGAGCACGATAGCCCGCACCTTCTCTTCCTCTCCCACCAAACTACCCCTTTCCCAGCGCCATACACCG